>NW_015776793.1:0-934 GCF_001515625.1 Sinocyclocheilus rhinocerous | reverse complement strand
AATGGTTTCTGTGAGTGAGGTCTGTCTATGTGTGTTTGAATATGAGTTTATGTGCATATTCATGAGAATATCTCACCCACAAACACTAAATCACATCACCACTACACTAAAAGAACATGCAGCTCATCAGTAAAGTGGTACGCAGTGGCGTTCTTTCATCTGCAACACTGGTTTATTTCATGAAACGTTGTGTACCTGCTTTGCGCGGTTCATCGTGATCAAGGTTTTGCGTGTTCAGCTCTTTCAAAGGAATAAAACAATGGCATAGACTCAGTTTCACGGCTTCAATAACAAGCAGATGTTTTTTCAGCCAAGTCTCTTCATAACACCATAACACTCTCTGGCAGCCTGCAGTGTTTTTATCCCTCGCTCCAGCCTCTACGGTCTTGTTCCTATCCTCCCCTCCTCTCATGCTGACATAGCCCTTTGTGCTGGCCTTGGTCTGGATCTACTCCCTTCATCAGGACTATGACAAGGGATGCATCACTGAATCAAACAATGAGCAATTCATGATAGGGGCTAAAGGGGTCCACATGTCTCCAACAAGGCCTCTGGAAGTCAGGAAGCCAGGCATTATGTAATGTCACTCACGCATGATATGCCCGTGATTTTTTTTTGGAGAATTCTTTGTACGGCTTCACAAATGGTCCATCGTTGCTCAATTAACTTCTCAGTGTGCCTATTGTTTGCTGTGATGAATGAGTGTCATCTGTGGATGGATCTAACCTTGTGTTTATTCCACAAAAAGCAGACACATTTTTCTTCTGATATCTGCTAGAGTCTTCGGGCTCTGTGCCTCCTTTCACTCTGTTGTCAGCTCTTAAATTTATTTTAGTTTAGTTCTTTTAAGCTGCTGTAGCTTTACTGGCTGCATTTGTCATGTTAAACCAGTGCCTTAAAGGAACACTCCACTATTTTTGAAAATAGGCTCATT
>NW_015776792.1:0-934 GCF_001515625.1 Sinocyclocheilus rhinocerous | reverse complement strand
TGACAAGTATTTTAACTGCTCTTCAAATGCTTTAAATGTCATTGTACAAAAGTTTTGTAATGCTATTTAAATATTCAATTTAACATATTAAGGCAATGCTTCCCTGAAAAACAATTATTTTGTAGTTTAAGAGTGACACAAGAGGTTCAATATTGCTGTGATCTTCAGTGCTGAAGAACAGCAGCATCTTTCAGGGGAAAGAAAGTGTGAGGCAATTACAGCACGTCTTTCATCTCAAGATTAACACACCTCGCTAGGCAGGAGAGCTCTCAGAAGGGTTCAGAGAGAGAGAGAGCTGTATAATGACAGCCGCCTCTTCAGGCCTGAAAGTCTCAACAATTGTTTGTGATCAGAAACAAACTGTAATCAGAAAGCAGGCCTCATTTGCCACTGAGAGGAAGGGAGTCATTCGAATATGTCATTCAGACACAAAGATTCTTAAAAGCATGTCTGATAAAAAATATAAAAGTCCAGTTTGCTCAAAAACTGTCATTATGAGAATGTCAGACTGTTGTTGATCGTTCTCTGACTTTTAAATGCGTCATACCATTCAGATTGCATGCACTCCCTCAGATTTATGAGCCAAGTGGATTTGTAAAAAAAAAAAATTATAATAATGTTTGTCTTTGATAATTTAGTTGCATGATTGTTAAAAAAGGTAAACAAAAAAGACAAATAATATATGTACCTTCTGAAGATCATTGAGTCTAAATTGAGAATTCTGTCATTTTCTACCCTGTGTCTTTCAAAACTTGAATAACCTTTTTTGTAGAATATAAAAGTTATCAAAATGTCAAATTGTCTCGGTTACGTATGGTAACCCTCGTTCCCTGATGAAGGGAACGGAGACATTGTGTCTCGTGTACGACACTAGGGGTTGCTCTTGGGGGCCCAAACACCTCTGACATCTCTGAGAAAAGGCCAGTGAAATTGG
>NW_015776791.1:0-935 GCF_001515625.1 Sinocyclocheilus rhinocerous | reverse complement strand
AAATCCCTGTTTCGGAACAAAGCAATCGATCTACAGGTGTGAAAGTTGTTTTCAATTTAGAAATTGTTGGTGTTGTGAGAAACCTATTTCACGAGAATTACTATTAGGTGATGTGTATCCATTAAAAACAGACTTATAATGCTTTAGGATTTTGTTCGTACATTAATGTTTAAAATTACTCATACCTGATTCATTTTGTGTTTGTGTTCTACAGACGGCCACACGAAATGCAGAACGGGAAATTGAAATTTTAAAGAAAATTGATCATGTAAGTCATGAATGAGTCTTTAAATGCTACAGAGCTATAGATAAAACATCTCATCGTATTTCTCGTCCCTGCAGCCGTGCCTGATCAAGACAGAAGATTTCTACCAGACAGAAGATTCTTACTACATTGTTTTGGAGTAGTAAGTTCCTGTGGTGTTTTGTTGGAGAATAGTTAGCAACATGAACTCGCAGGCCGAATTAACTTGGGTACAGATTATTTCTATCTGTATTTGTATTTTTAGATCCTTTAAAGAAAAGTTGCCGTGAGTTACTAGACAAGGAAGCACTGCATATTCTTACCTGTTCTACACAATTTTCAGTTTTTTGATGAATTATTTCATTATCTCTGTGCTGTGAATAGTGTTGAAGGAGGAGAGCTGTTTGGCAGGATCAAGGCCAAGAAACAGCTGGAGGAAGAAATCGCCAAACTCTACTTTTATCAAATGCTCAGGGCTGTGGAGGTACGTCTTTATGAGAGATGCTTCAAACGGTGTCTTCCTCTAAATGTGTTTTTTTAAATGAGAACAAGCATGAACCTGCACTGCTTGCCCATAGACAGTCAAACCGTTCAAATCAGTCAACTGACCATTTAGAATGGAGAAAGACAGCTTTGTAGTACCATGTTGAAATGGCAACTACCGTTCAAAATTTGTTAAAAAATCGTTTTT
>NW_015776790.1:0-934 GCF_001515625.1 Sinocyclocheilus rhinocerous | reverse complement strand
TCTCGGCCAAATATTGTCCTATCCCAACAAACCATACATCAATGGGAAGCTTATTTATTCAGCTTTGAGATAAATCTCAATTTCAAAAAATTGACCCTTGTGACTGTTTTTGTGGTCCAGGGTCACATATAACCATTCTCAACTTCACCTACTACTACTTGTAGACTGGATCCAGCAAGACAATGGTATTTGTGAAACTGAAGTTTAAATAGTTAAAATAATCCAAACCAAGCAACTGACAAAAATCTAAGTAAACAAATTATATTCTGTATATTTACCTACAAGACAGTCACATGACTACACTCATAATAGTGATTCTATTCTATAAAATAAAATCTCTTTCCACACTAAAATTCACTTAATCAGAATTTAGGACTGCAGCCAATACTGTAATATCACGAGACACAAATGCAATTAATACACTGGCAGATTTTGTGACATTCTTGAAGATGTCCTCATGAATGTGATTCAGTGAGCTATAATTGCTTACCTTGGTTTGTCACCATCATTTAATGACTTCTGACAAAAGAAGTTCAATTCCAAACCTATTTGTCTCAGTACCTCTGTTGACATGAAGATCATGGCGTACCTGGAACAGATGACACAAACTGTAATGCAGCTGACATCCCCCTGCTGATAGAGCACCCTGCGAGGCAGAGGAGCCCTTAGTTGGTCTGGGAACTCAATGATAACCTTCACAGAATTAGCTGCAGGGGTTATTCATACAATAATTGTTTCTGCCAAACACATACATCTCCATGTCAACCAAAAATTAATGTGATTTTTCTTGCTAAATAATAGATTATACACCATGTATCTCCGAATCACCCCCCCATATTACGATTAAATCCAGCTTTCACATTTTCATTAGTTACCTAAGATGTAAATAGTGTTTGTATTTAAAGATTTCAACTTGGTCTCCTTTATTTGCATG
>NW_015776789.1:0-934 GCF_001515625.1 Sinocyclocheilus rhinocerous | reverse complement strand
CTCACATGAACTGTACAAACCCACGAGCCTTAAAGCTGATCCTTTCAGTAACCCGACTCAGTGTATCCTGAGGGTGGCTTCGCACATAAGCAAAGGAAGAAGCCGCCTGGTTGTTTCTGAGAAGAAGTTTGAAGTGGAGGAGGGGGACGAGTTTAAAAACTGCTAATTTAGGGAAAATAAACCTGTCTGAACTAGTTTGAGTTTGGTTAGTCACACTGTATGTGCTGTTTGCATGCATGTGTTGTGTGTGCAAACATGCTGTACAAGAGAATGGCTTAAGTTTTATTGCATGTTTTACCTTTAATCTGATGTTTTTGGTGTGCCATTGCTTAAGTAGAGATCCCAGCCCATGTCAAAGGTGAGAACAAGGCAAACAAGCACCGTGTGATTTTTGCATTTTTATTACAATGCATAGATAAGAGTAGGTCACCCTATTCAGACCAAAGTAAATGTGTGCAAAAGATGTTGCCTTATCTGCATGCGTTCTTGAGCATACAGAACTTCATTGCATTTACATTATGCATTATGAAGCTTTCAAATATCCATTTTGTGTATATGTAATAATATGTTTTCCTTATATACATACATCTGCTCTTTATGGATCAGTTAAGTCCAGAAGTAGTTTTGCATGTGATTTGGATACCATTCTTGCTTTTTGGAAATGGATGCATTTTTTTTTCATCATTCTTAAAACATGGTTGACAAATAGATATTATATAATTAAACCAGGACCGTCGTGTATAGTAAGGTGGATTTCCTTCCTTACATTTATGCTTTCACAAGCTCCCAGTGTACTTAATACAGAGTTGAAACGCAAAAATCATTATTGTTTTATTTATTTTTTAGTGTTGTAGTGTGTTTTGGTAATTGTAAGTATGCTCCTGTGCCATAAAGTGTTTGATAGAACATACAGTTGTAATAGAGTATCAGCTGC
>NW_015776788.1:0-934 GCF_001515625.1 Sinocyclocheilus rhinocerous | reverse complement strand
GTTCAGAGCAAAACATGTCTGAAACTTCTTTCTGATGATTTTAACAATAAAGGAGAATGAGAAGCTTTATCTGCAAATGAAAGCACTCCAAGCTCAAAGCAAACAAAATGAGGAGGCTTTGTTCATGGAGAACCAGAGACTTCTCGCTGAGCTTGCCTTCACCAGGTCAGTGCTCTAAAAGTGTGTTGGTAGAGTGATATAATACATATCACAGCGGGGTTTTACTATTCATGCTGTTCTTTGCAGCAGCTGTTATAAAAGCAGTGCATATTCATTTCCCAGGGACCGATTGAACATGAAGACCATTCAGAGAACCATCGAAGGTAGAAGCATTGCTGACCAAAGCTTCAACTTTGCAGAGTTGACCAGTCTGGTACAAGCTGCACAGGTAACTGATCTACAGTACATAATATCAACAGCTCTGTTCCAAAACCTAATAAGCTGCCTACCTAAATAGCATTTTAAGTGCACTCGTCTCCTGATACAAAAGTTTTTGCGTGTAGAAAAAGGAGGAGCGACTGCAGGATGAGATCCGCAGGCTAAAACAGGAGAAACAAGCCCTGCATGTAGACCTGGAGATGGTGAGGAAAAAGCGGGACCTTGCCAGAGCTCAGGCTGTCTCTACATCAGGTAGAGCTTCAGTTATGGAAGTGTTACGCGGTAGTCTATTTTCAGTAATGTAATTGTCATCTTGATGGCAACAAGCATCTGGATGTATCTGCCAGGTGATAAAGGTTTCGAACTAAAGATGCTCCAGGAAAAATATCGGGAGGAAGTCACAGAGCTGAAGAAGAGACTGCAGTGGTATGCTGAGAATCAGGAACTACTACACAAAGATGCGGCCAGACTCCGAGCTGCCACCGCTGAGACTCAAAGGCTCACTGAGCAGGTGGAAAAGCTAAAAATGGAGGTCAGCAAGGGGGCCAATGAGCAA
>NW_015776787.1:0-934 GCF_001515625.1 Sinocyclocheilus rhinocerous | reverse complement strand
AATAATGATCTTTAAAAAAGCATCATATGACCCCTTTAATATATCGAATTGTAATTACTTAATGTAATGTATGCCTGTGATGGAAAAGCTGAATTTACAGCAGCCATTACTCAGGCTTCAGTGTCACATGGTCCTTCAGAATTCATTGTTATCAATGTTGAAAACCGTTGTGCTGCTTAATTATTTTTGCAGAAACGGTGATACTTTTTTCCTTGATAAATAGCATGTGTTTGAATCTTTTGTAACATTTGCCTTTATTGTCATTGAACAATTCAATGCAACAATGAAAGTAATACTTTCCTTAAAAAAAAAAAAATACTGACCCCAAACTTTTGAATGGTGATGTATATGCTAATGAAATTTTTTTCTTGTAATTTAAAGTGTTGACAATACAAATTGTACATTAAGGTTGTATTAAACAATATGAACTTTATGAATGATTCTCTTTGTCCTTATTCAAGATTTTGTGCTCATTCACTTGCTGCAGGAGGAAATGATGAGAGAAGTCCTGCTGTTAATAGACAGCCTCAGATACATGCATTAATTTAACTGTACAGTCACATTCACATATATGGGACTCACATCTCTGAGAGTCAAGATTAAACTCTGCTCTGCTCTTTGAAAGACTAATGAGGTTGAATTACTGTTCGCTTTTTATCCCACAGAGGAAATAGAAGGAATAGGATTCCGTTTTGTTCATTTTCATTTTCATTTTTGTTCCGTTTTGACATGTTCATGAAAACATACCTTCACTTTTCAGGCTTAAACAAATGAACAGCTGATGACTAATTCCTGTTTTGTGCCCCAACACAGCATTTCACAAGGGTAATACAGTTTATGTGCACAAACCATATCTTTATGTGTATTTTATCAGTCAATTACACGGCAGCCATACATCAAAATACGCATAACCTTTGTGCACAGAATGAGATAG
>NW_015776786.1:0-934 GCF_001515625.1 Sinocyclocheilus rhinocerous | reverse complement strand
GTTTAATTTAAATTAATAATATTTTAGCATAAATGGGATAAAATTGGTTGAATTTGGATTATTTTTATTTTATCTTATTTCTTCAGAATTGTGAAGATTAGTTTGTCTTTTTCTATATGCTACACTTACCCTTGGCTAGCATTGTTGCGTTGTATTCTGAGGTGTGTTTTCTGTGTTCTCCGTTTGTTTTAATTTCCAATTTTAATTTGTGTTGGAAATCATTATTAAGATGTTGTTTATTTTCCTTCTTTATTATATGTAAATAAAAGTTTTTCTTTTGTATAAATCATTTTAAAAAGTGTAGACTAATTAAAGGATTTTGTTTTGTGAAATTTAAAATAAAAATATTTAAACACGGAATAATTCTAAAGTCGCTATATAGAAGCTTCCATTTAAACCTCGTTCAATAATGCACATTGCCTTGAAACTCACATATGATATAGTTTTACGGGTGGATGATCCGGTGTTTTAGCACCATCTGCTGGCGGACAACAACACATTCCAACAGGGCTTCCTTAGCACCGACGCGACGAGCCACGCTTCCTTAGCAACGGCCTGATGTAAACATTGCAGTTAGCAAAATAAAAAGGAGAATCATAAGTGCGGCTCGGTACTGGAGTATTGATATGTTTTCACTGTTGAAAGGTATGTTTACACTTAACAGGCATCACGCAGCTGTTGAACTTTATGGTGGAGAGTAGGTAAACTGATTTGTTGTAGTGGTAAATCATGGAGTGTGAAGGAATTTGACTTGGTCACCTGCTGGGCTCAGGACTAGTATACAGTTGGACATACACAAACAGGTGAGGAGTTTCTAGTGCAAATACGCATTAGTAAAAATGAGTAAAAATTAGAAATGTATATTTTGTGAGATACATTTTTATAATATACGTAAAAGGTGTTTGCAGCATTGCAGCAGTTTGAATGTGTTTTT
>NW_015776785.1:0-934 GCF_001515625.1 Sinocyclocheilus rhinocerous | reverse complement strand
GTAATGCAAGTACACAGACATAAAGCTGAACATGTGTCAAAATACTGTATATGTAGTAAAAGCAATCTAGTAGCTTAGAGATCTCAGTGGCCCCTCGAGAGATTTTTTTTTTTTAACCACATGCTTCATTTCCACAGTACCATTACTTTACCCTCCGCTGATGAAAAACGAATCACTTAATTATGTATTTCTAATAAGCCTATTACAGCTCTGTCACACAGACTTTGGCGGAGGTCTCTTTGGACAAATGTTTGTGACAGCATAGTAAATAGCTGATTTGTTTTCCCCTCAAGGCTACGGTGAACCCTATAACTGAGAGAACCCGTGTGGACTGATCCACACAGTAAAAGGATGCAAACACGAATCACTCTCTTTTTCTTCCTGTGCAGACATGCATCATGATGAAGGTCATTGGAATGAGAGTCGAGCTGCTCCTGGTGGACCCCTGGGGTCCCATTCATCCAGAGGCGACAACATTGTGACACTAAACAGATCTGACTGACCTGAACTACACATTCAGAATTTCTGTAAGATGTGTACTTACAGCCCTGTCTCTCTTAATTTTTCTAGTTTTCTCTTAAAAACCATCCCTTCAGGACATGGAAAATGTCTTTGGAGGTCCTTTTTTGTGTCCTTGTCGGATTATAGCATCATCTATTACACAACACTTTTACCTAGATTTCTATCTGGTTGCTTGACCCTAAAGAGAAAAAAAAGCAGTAAAAGTTACTCAAAGGAGGAGAGTAATGGATGTGAACTTTCAAGCTTAATATATAGACATCTGCTCTCTCTCTCTCTCTCTGACACCATGTGAAAAGAGGAGAAACGTATTTTAATTAACTCATTATTTAGATATCATAACTGACACTTCACTGGTCTACTTTTAAGTGTGGACTAGAGATATTTTAAGCGAGCGAGATCGAGCCGGAGGCTT
>NW_015776784.1:0-934 GCF_001515625.1 Sinocyclocheilus rhinocerous | reverse complement strand
ATTATCTTTCAGCTCATCTCTCATTGGGAAGTCTCTTGACTGCAGAAGTGAAGTTCAAATGAGTCAGAGCTGCGAGCACCGAGAGCAAATGAAAGGGGGAAGGAAGTCAGAGGGAAAACTCATGATGTGAAATCAAATTCTTTGTTCGGTCTGGGGGAGGGTGAGAACAGGAAGCATCAATAAAAAGCCAGGAGAACAGGACAGGTATAGTACAGTACAGACTGATGGGTTTCTTCTGGCGTAAATATCCTCTAAAGCACTCCTTGACAGACGTGGTCATAAATTAAACAAGAATAGTGGGGGCTGTTGAATAGCTCTTTGTAAATATAATGAATGTCTTTGCTTGTGACTGCTGCTATTCATATAAATGGTGATTTACTAGGAGATTTACAGTCTGAAGACAGAGATGCTGGGAAGGCAGAGTGGTAAAATTACAGATTAGACTCCCACTTTTGAGCATGTCTCGTGTGTGTGTGACTGCAGGTCAACTAGTTTAAAGTATGCCACAAAAAACAGTTGGTGAAATACAAAACTTACTGATTTAGAAAAGCAAACAGGTATCGCATGACGATGATGATGGTACGAGGAAGGGTGACGATGATCTGCTGGATGTGGTGGGCTCTTTCCGCAGATGATTCAAGCTCTGAAACAAGAAATCGACAAATAAACGTAAACATTTTTTAATGTACATTCAAAATGTACACAACTGTTGGTAAGACTGATTTGTGTTTTTGAAAGAAGACTCAACAAAGCTGCATTAATTTGATCAAAAATACAGTAAAAACAGATTCTATTTTGAAATATTTTTTACAATTTAAAGTAACGGTTTTCTATTTAAATATATACTAGAATGTAATTTATTCCTTTGATGACAATGCTGAATTTTCAGCAGTCATTACTCCAGTCTTCAGTGTTACATAATCCTTCAGAAATC
>NW_015776783.1:0-934 GCF_001515625.1 Sinocyclocheilus rhinocerous | reverse complement strand
TATGGTTCATTTTTGAAGCTTGAAAGCATCTTGTCAATATATACCTATGTTTTATGGAACAGAATATTTGCATGAAGTATACACTACTGTTCACAAGCGTGGGGTCTGTAAGATTTTTCTTTTTGTTTTTTTCGGAAAGAAATTTATATTTTTATTCAATAAGCAGCATGCATACATTTGATCGAAAAATAACAGTAAAATGTTATTTCAATTTTTATTTAAAATAGATGGTGTTCTTTTGAACTTAATATTAATAATAATAATATTATATTATATTATGAATAATACATTATTATTGAGCACTAAATCAACAAATATTGAAATGATTTTTGAAGGATCATGTGACACTAACGACTGGAGTAATGGTTGCTGAAAATTATTTGGATATTAAAATAGAAAACTGTAATTTAACTTGTAATATGTCAGACTATTAATGCTTTACAGTATCTTTGATTTAAAAAAATGCAATCTTGGTGAGCCTTTTTCAAAGACAAAAAAATCATATTTAAAACAACTTTTAAATAGTTATATACTGTATGTATGTTGCATA
Source organism: Sinocyclocheilus rhinocerous (assembly GCF_001515625.1). NCBI lineage: Eukaryota > Metazoa > Chordata > Actinopteri > Cypriniformes > Cyprinidae > Sinocyclocheilus > Sinocyclocheilus rhinocerous. The sequence continues at coordinate 384 of NW_015776783.1, read as the reverse complement.
TGATTCTTCCTTCTTTCTTTTTTTTGGTGTGTTCCATGGAAGAAAGAAAGACATTTTCATTTTTTTATTTTTTTTTGTGAACTATTCTTTATCTTCCCGTTTGCTCAGTTTTATATTTCTTAGTCAAACACTCCGGCCAAATAACCAGTCAAACAACTTTTGCACTAAGCAAAAGACTGAAGATGGAGTTGCCACTCACATGTATTCAGGGCATTCATTAAGGCAAATGAAATGCAAACAAATTCACACCCAAATGGGATTAAATGGAAAGTATCAAAATCGAACAATGACAAATATGCTTACGATTACATCTTAAAGCACCACAGTAGTTCAGTTCATACCTTGCTATTTCACACTTGTTGACATCTACTCCTCGTTTGCTTA
>NW_015776782.1:0-934 GCF_001515625.1 Sinocyclocheilus rhinocerous | reverse complement strand
GCACTACAGGCCTTCAGAGAGGTCAGACATAATTTTTCGGATCCTCATATCACCACATTATCAACATATTAGCAGATATGTTGGCACTTTTTATAATATTAATACATTATTTGTTTTTAATATAATTGTTTCTGGTAACAAAGAAATAGACAATATATTAAATTGTATTTATATGATGAGTAAATATCAAGGTGAGGTAAATTGATACCCAATTAAACCACAAAATATTTGAAATAGTCTCATTATTATTGTTGCTTCAAAAAATGTCATCCACTGAAAAAGCTATGACAACATCTTGTATTATTGAAAGGGTTTTAGACAAATTGCAATTTAATTTATTTATTTGTATTCCTATCTTTTTTATTCCCTGTATCATTGAGCTTAGTTATGCACAGCTCAGTTATACAGCAGAAACACAGAAGCCACAATATGAATCTTCACATGTAGTTATGCTGTTAACAGACAATACTGGTGATAATCTGTCTTTAAAAACTACACTCATTCATTCATTCACTCATTGTGTCCAACCATGACCTTTGCCACACATGTGAGATATGTCATTCTTTTCTCATTTCATTACTTTTTCAGAAGCAGCTTTAATCATAAATCTGTTTTACAGTAATCAAATATGTTGCTTTTAACACTTCTTAAAGCCACAGATTTCATGCTTAACTCCTCTTTGCCACCCCTGAGCAGCTTGGCACTCAATAGCCTGCATTGTAAAGGGTTATAACAGACATATGGATCCAGATGCTTAAAGTTAGAAAACAGATTGCTTTGCTGGGAGGCATAAAGAAGGGTAAGAGCTGGGACGTGTCTAAGAGTTCTAGATGTCTAAAGACCCCCTCCCTCCCCTTTGCTCAATACAAATTTGAAATACAGCAGATGCATTACTTTATAAACAATATCTAAGACCTTTTCATTGGATTACATC
>NW_015776781.1:0-934 GCF_001515625.1 Sinocyclocheilus rhinocerous | reverse complement strand
GGGTGATTCCATTTGAACATATTAAACACCAGACTGTTTTTAAGACTATCATCACAGATGCCTTTAAGATTCTGTGTACGATATATGAGTTTATTTATGTATATGTGCGTTATTTGGTTTATATCAACTTACTGTATGTATTTCAAATGTGACACTAAACGCATATAATGAATTGAAAATTGGAAAAAATACAGAAAGCGAAATGCACAGCACAAGTATCAAAGGCACTTGGATCACACCTGTGAGAAGATTCTCATTGTAAATTCGGAGCAAACATAACTGAGCATCTAAGGAGGAAAAGCATCACGCTGCATCCTGCACACTTATCGTGACTGAAGGTTAAGGTGTCTGGAGCTTAAAGAAGCTACTTTTTGCTACTGGTGTAAGCTCACTTTTTGCTTCAGTTCATTATAGCAGCTCTTTTAAATCACGTGGGTTATACTGGTCCTGTTTTAGATGCCTTTTTCTGCTGAGTTTGTAGTCCTACCTTCCACATCACTCTCCACTTCTGCAGCGGTCACTCCAGAAGACATCCTGGAAGGCAGACTGATGCCATCTTTGTTCACAGCCCTCACTCTGAAGTGATAGGATACCCCCTCGGTCAGGCCGTGGACGGGCAGCTTACACACTTTCACAGGGGAGTCATTGCACTGGACCCAGTCTTTAGTTCCTGACTTACGTCTGCAAGATGCAAGATGTATGTAAGATCATTTAAAATACGTCTAACATGTCTTTTTTTGTGCATTAAACTCCTAATTATTCATCTAAATAATAAAAAATGCTAATCCTTTTTATTTAATTATTTATATAAATATTTCATTACATTTAAATTAATTAATTATTTAAATGTTTTTTTTTATTATTTAATACATTTAAATTATTTATATTTTAATTTCAATTATTTAAGAATTCCACTTATGGTGTATAATTTTAT
>NW_015776780.1:0-934 GCF_001515625.1 Sinocyclocheilus rhinocerous | reverse complement strand
GATTCACAAAGGTTTCGAAGCTTCACAAAGCAGTGTTTCAGAAGCAAACATCACTAGTTCCCACAACCAAGGAAAACCTAAAAATATCAAGGAATTTGAAGTCTGTGATTTCCAGACCTAGAAAAAGTTAGATTCTATTGAAAAAAAATATATATATTTTTCCTAGCTATGCTTAGTTCTATAATTTGCAAAAAGCCAAATAATTGCTTTTTGCAAGCACAGTTTCTAAAAATGCATTTTTAAAACCCAATCATAAAAAATGGGATATGTCATCGTGGAAATTCATTGGTCAGTGGTTTTTGAGAATTAAAGTTAATGTCAGTTTATTTTAAGTCTTCAGTTAATATACTTTTTTATGTAACATGTTCCTTGAGTTGTATTTTACTAAATCATTGGTTACTTCACAGACCTTCGGTGACAGAGTGCTGTACCCATTATCATGGATTGTGCCTTTATTTGTGGTGTTTTCCACTTTTGGTGCAGCCAATGGGAGCTGTTTCACCGCAGGCAGGTTAGGAAATTCATCTGTTTTATAGTCATTTGCACACTGGAAAATATCCTGTAAGTTGTTGTCTGGGCCTGACTCTCACTGTCTGTTGTGTCTGTTTGTACATGTTAGGTTGACATATGTGGCGGGACGGGAGGGCCACATGGTTAGGATCATGTCGTACATCAGTGTGAAACGTTACACACCTTCTCCAGCTCTAATGTTTAATGTAAGTCTCATGGAATATTACATTCTCAACACTATTACATCAAATATATGACAACAGTTTAAAGCACATTAACAATATTTATGTTTTGTGATTATGTATTTATTCTTGTATGTGATTTGCAGGGTATCTTGTCAATCATCTACATCATGCCTGCAGATATAAACACTCTGATCAATTACTTCAGTTTTGCTCAGTGGGTTTTCTATGGGCTCACATGT
>NW_015776779.1:0-934 GCF_001515625.1 Sinocyclocheilus rhinocerous | reverse complement strand
TGAAAAGCGCTATACAAATAAACTTGAATTGAATTGAATTATTCAGCATGTGATGATGAGCACGATCAGCTATTTTCAGATAAGACACGTTTCAGTCAAAGCAGTGACAGTAAACCTCCAGCTCTTCTGATAAAACCTCGTCCTGTTTTTATATCACACAATTAAACTGAGAGATTAATTTGAACTCTTTATTAAACATCCCATTAACAATCAGCACTAACAAAAAGTAACATGCTTCTGCCATGTTTTTGGACCTGGTACCATGGTACGTGAATACGGCAATCATTTACCACTGCATATATAAAAATACCATTGTTATACATATGATAACTGTACCACCACAATACTTTTTGTACGGGACACCAGCAGATTGTATGATCCTCCAATGAGCATCTATAGGAGATAATATTCACAATTCACGATATTCTGGTCTTTCTTTTGGCAATTAGATCAGTGTGCTTACATGGTACTGAATATAACAGATAAAAACTGGGGTATTTTTGTGCATGTAAACAGTCACTTTTTTAAAATAAAATTACATTATAAAATGGCCTAATTGGCTCACATTAAAACTCAAAGGATATTTAAAATGATCAAAGTATAGTCATAATAGATAAAGCCAAAGTTTTTTCTCTTTTTCCCTAGTAAAGTCCCTAAAGTCCAAATCCAACTGTAAAAACACAAGTAATAAAGGATGCTTACCGATTTTATATGACTATATATATACGAAAGTGTTTGTTCTTTAGCAAGAGTTTTCAGTCTTGGGTTACTTCTAAGTTCTTTGTTTTGAAAATATTTCTCTAAAATGTAGTTTTATCAACTGTGAGACAAGTTACATAGCACGATTAAGTTTTTGGTCCATATAAAGTCTCGCCATGTTCCTCAGGCATTCTTCTTCTTCCATTTTTTGGCGTGTTACATCCTGTGTGCATAT
>NW_015776778.1:0-934 GCF_001515625.1 Sinocyclocheilus rhinocerous | reverse complement strand
GTCACTGATTTGTCTGTGCACTGAGGTAGAATGCAATCTACGGATATCGGTATTCTCCCTTCTGTCTCCACACATGCACATTCACGCCATATCCTCAATCCCTTTCGATCGGCTTCAACATGAGCATCCTCTGTGACTGCCTCGCTCTGTTGACCACCATTGATGATTCATTGGCCTGTGGTTTCCATGGTAACTGTCTCAAGGCCTCCATTGGTATTGGTGGGAGGAAATGGGAAGTGTCAGGGACAATATATTTAGGACCCAGACTTGGACCCAGAGGTTACTCCTTCCAGGGGTTGCAAGAGTAAATCCATGGCTGATGGCTTTCTCTGGTTGGGATGATTCTGCCTAGACCAGGGTTTCAAGCTGAGCGAGAGAGAGCGAGAGAGAGAGAGGTTGCTGGAAGCTTGTTTTTTTCTGCTGAAAAGTAGCTTGGTAATTGGAGGTTTATAGTTTACCTACTGCTCCTGGGAGCAAAGTTGGGATGTGCACTCTTGACTTCACAATTCCGCATAGTCAGGAAGGCCCACCGCCAAGACACAATGGTCATAGCCAGAGGCTTTTTACACAGATGCTGAAGTTGCTGTCAGTTTCAGAAGCAACATCAGTGTTGGTTAAGGCCATTCCACACCAAGCTGACATCAAAGAACTAGTGGCGATGAAATCCGACTGTTTTGGGCCAAAACATTGCGCTTGAACACACCACAAAGACACAGCCAACCGCCAAATAGCATGGAGGTTCTGCAGCTGAATAAGAGTAAATAACTTTCTATACCAGCAGGTGGTAGTAATCTGTATTTGTCATTCAAAAAGGGAAAAGCAGAACTAGAACTACAAACTGTAAACAAAGCGGTGCTTGCTTACCATTCTGAATATGAATCATGTTTATCATTTAAGCCCCGTTCACACCAAGAACGATAACTATAAAGATAAC
>NW_015776777.1:0-934 GCF_001515625.1 Sinocyclocheilus rhinocerous | reverse complement strand
TTTTTATTATTATTATAATTTTTTTTTTTTTTAGTTCTTCCTATTCCATGGTCCACACTCCAGCCTAGTAGGTGGCGGGAATGAACCTATTGTTTGTTTGCCAACCGTCATAAAACTCCAAAAGAAGAAGAAGTTTTTGAACCGTTTCTTTGAAATGATTCATTGAAATGACTCGGGCGTTATCAGTAATCTACTGCGCATGTCAAAGTTCAACCAACGGGACGCTACGTACGTGACGTTATTCGAGTTCAGGAAGCGCGTGGAGAGCACCGTGAATGTCAAAACAGAGACCGACGAGACCAGCCAATCGAGCTGTTATAGAAGTGCATGTGTTTTATTATCATACATTATCAAAAATAACATTACATCCCAGTTACTGGACGTGAAAGGCACCGTCATTGAAAGCGAAAGGAGCAGAGAAAAGCAAGCTGGATCCATACATTCATAAGCCGTGTTGAATCTCTCCGCTCACACTCAGCTGCTATGATGTTGTTTACATTACAGCGGATTCCTGCTTTCAGCACGACATTGTTCTGTCGATGTAGCTCCGAATTCTTACAACGACACTGCAGTCGCATGTTGTCCAAGAAAGTGAGAGTATCTGATGCGCTCTCGGGAAAAGAGACAGGATCAAATATCAGAATACAGGTGAGAACATTGTTCGAAATTGCTTCTTTACATTTGGTTCATTTGCTAGTATAGTATAGCAGCTAACAGATTTAATTTGCTTTCCCTTTATGTGAAGATCACTTTAAAAGTTATATTTCAAAAAAATACTATGCATTCATCATTTATTTTTGCTACTATTGATTTTATTGTAGCAGAACTAGACTGTTATTATTATTATTACATATGCACATACAGAGTGAAGCGATTTCAGTATTTGTGTGAATGACTGACCCTTATTCTACCGGTCATTTACATCACAGCTGTT
>NW_015776776.1:0-934 GCF_001515625.1 Sinocyclocheilus rhinocerous | reverse complement strand
GACATCCAGCCACACAGAAGTCAGCATTGATGATACTGATGAAAGCAAGATGGAAAATTATGCTTAGTTTTAAATTCTTCATTTTCTATATCTGATGCACTGATCAGGAAAATCAAATTTGCAATGTGAATTAAACAGGCATATGATGGCACTAAAAACTACTTTTACTTCATGTGCAAGGGACTTCATGAGTCATTCCAAAGGTGTGAGGTGCGAAACCTACTTCTCAATTCCGATCTTGATTTGGCCATCAGCCGGGTCCAGCGAGTGAAACCAGCCCTGCATGAGAAGAGCCCACTGCAGACCAAAGGCGGCGATGAGAAAGTTGAATCCGACCCCGCCGAAGCTGTAGCGCTTCAGGAAGGTCATGAGAAAGCCAAAACCCACAAAGATCATCACATGCACATCCTGAAAACCTGCCAGGCAAGGACAAAGAGGGTGGACAAGGTTAATGGATGGACATATAACAGGACCTCTCTAATTTTTAAGCTCAACAACATATAATCGTTTTGCCGATTAAAAATGTTACTATTAAATAATAAAACATATCACTAAATTAAACTATTAAATAATAAAAAAAAATTATCAACTGATTGCCCTATCAGTATCAATCCCTGCAGAACTTGAAAACTCACTTGGGTATCTGAAGTAGAAGTTGTTCTCAATGTCACTCGTGATGTTGTTCTCATGCTTGTGCTCAGACCAGTGTGCATCCGACTCATCATCATAACGCACAAACAGTCCAAACAGGATGATCATGGCGATCTGCCACACGAAGCAGACCGCAGGCAGGCTGATCCGGACGTCAGGGTTTTTGGGCTTGCACCAGAAACTTCGGCAGCAGGCAGCGAAGTTCCCCATGGTGAAGTCAAGAAGTTAGGAGATGATTTGTTGGGAGAAGCTCTCTTGTAATTTCTGGTGAAGTGAAGAGAAG
>NW_015776775.1:0-933 GCF_001515625.1 Sinocyclocheilus rhinocerous | reverse complement strand
TCTTTCTCTCTCTCTCTCTCTCTCACACACACACACACACACACATATTCTCAGTACAAGCTTAGTGTATTCTGCTCAGTTTTCCTACTTATCTAGTTAAGGTCACTCCGTTTCTTTCTCTGAAATGAAAATGGAAATGTAGCTTTATAAATATGTATGAACATGATTGCCTTCCAGCACTCAGAGTAAAAATATTTAGCATCTTTAATCATGTTTATTCAAAGGTTTGTCTTTCTGCACAACTTGGATTGTTTTTCAGTGCAAAAGCTGAAATATCGGCTGTTTGGGCTCAGGGTGACCTTGCAGAGTACACAGAGTACGTTTGTCAGATCTGACTGTGTTGCACAACACTGCTGGACTTGTGCAACATGTGAAAGCTGCAGCCAGAGCAGCAGAAACATGACCGATGCAAAGTTTAGGCTCGCGGTGAGCACAAGCCCGTGGAGGAGCGTGATGTGCTGTCAGCCTTCAGCTCTAGGTGAGGAGTTCGGGTGTTATGGCATGACAAAAGAGCAGTGAGGTAGAATAGACAGCATGTAGTTTAGTGAGAGAGAGATGGAGAGATCGAGCCGGGAGGCAAATGTTGGCCTGAATGTGGAAATCTCTCTATTGTCAGTGTCGTGAAATGTATGCATTCTCTTCTTTTTCTTTATTGACCTTGCAATACAAAATATGGTAAGGAAAGTCAGAAAGTATTAAAGGGATAGTTCAGCCAAAAATGAAAATTCTGTCATCATCTTATTCACCCTCAAGTTGTTCCAAACCTGTATGAATTTCTTTCTCCTGCTGAACACAAAAGATATTTAAGAATGTGTGTAGCTAATCATAACAATAAGTCTATGGAAGAACTAAATTATCATTTTGTTTTACATCTTATTCACCTATGATTGGAATTGGGTGATATTGACTAAAATTTTGATTTTATCACTTTTG
>NW_015776774.1:0-934 GCF_001515625.1 Sinocyclocheilus rhinocerous | reverse complement strand
GGTGAGAAAAAAAAAAAAAAAAAATCTTTAAATCGTACCGACCCCAAACTTTTGAATGTAGAGTACATACATGCATATGCGCAATTTCAAGGAAGTATTTCATTGAAAATAAGTTGTAAGGTTGTAAAATGTTTTTGTTGTTCATTGGCAGGAAGTGGAGCCAATGCAGAAGAGAAGAGGGCAGCTCTGAAAATGGCAGATGACTTCATTCAGCAAATGAATTACCCCAAGATGAAAACACAGGTCAGCTAATGCTGTTGTGCCTGGCTTAGTTTGACTACTTAAACAGATTGAACTTCCATAAAATAAAATTCTGATTATAATGAGGGTGAGTGATTTACTATCAGAAATGTACAATATCTGTCTTCTAACTTCATGCAGCATACAATCTTGCCAGTTGTCTACAAAAGTATTCTATGGTTTACTATTCTATGCTCATTGTCTTTGTTTAGTCTTTTGAGGCATTATGCAAAAGAATTAAAAATCTTGATTTTATAACACCATCCCTCACCTCATAAATAGATACCAGACCCTCTGTAATCTATAAATGTTTTTTGTCTTACAGGTGGAGATTTTACCACAGGGCAGAGAGACTGTTATCTTTAAACAGTTTTTCCAAAACTGGAATTAACCCGCATTTCACTGCATGATCGGAGAATAAACTGTACTCAACCAGCTGTAATTTACTTAAATAAGATCACAGAGATACTACATTATAAACAAATGTACAGCTTTATTAAATATGATCAGCTTTTATTAATTGAGGGTTATAGTAAAAATGCATATGAGTGAGAGCGGTTTTACTATTTGTCTGTTACCATATTTTTTTATGGCTTTTAAAAGGTGTTTATATTGATTAATACAAATTTATTTTAAAGAGCTTTTAATTATTTTCCCCTATTTTGATTGAGAAAGTAAAATCTATTTTGCAACC
>NW_015776773.1:0-933 GCF_001515625.1 Sinocyclocheilus rhinocerous | reverse complement strand
ATATATAGATAGATAGATAGATAGATAGATGTCAGTGGCCCTTGGCTTGGCATTGTTGGCAGAATTCGGCCCTCGGCGAAACTAATTGAGGAACCCTGGTGTAGATTAATAAAGGTTCAATCGGGGTTAGGTATTTGGTGTGGGTGTTGGTTTGGGTTTGGTCCTATAAAATAACATAAAAATACAGTTTTTAGTAAAATGTTAAAAATTAAAATACCAATATTTTTAATTACACATTGCATTGTGGTGGAAAATTACCACTGCCTTTTCCATTTTTCCTGATTTGTTTTGTCTTACAGTGCAAAGCCACTCTGTCACACAATGTGGAGGTGATGGCCACAGCAGAATGCTTCTTGTCCTGAAAGGATGCACTAAGGCACTTACGCAGTTACTGACCCCCCCTTTTAATTTTCTTTATCTAAAGCTCGCAAGTATACAAAAGGTCTTAAAAAGGTTATTTTGATGAAGGAATGGACGTGTCCTTCTCATTCTGTCTATTTAGGAGCAGAGGAACAAAGTGACACTGACATCACACACATATTTGCAGCATTAAACAACGACAGCCTCCATTAAGACATAAGCTTGACTTAGTTTACACAATGTGATGAGGCCTGGCCCATTTTCATGATGCTTTTATACAGCATGCTCCAACATCAACAAAGTAGACGGATTACATGTTTTTTTGTGTATGTGTGTGTGTCTTGTGCATCCATTGTACGCCAACACACTTCAACATATTCACTGCAATCCCGGAAGCCCCGTCTGTCCCTGTCGCCCCTTCAATGCTCCTGCTCAATCCAATATCAGCGATGGCTCTATTTTTGGAGTGCATTGTTTTAATGCAAATTATAACCATAAAACCCAGTACCCCATTCTGTTAAATTAATAGAATTACGAAAAAATGTAATGATAGCAATTAAGTCTTGAAAATGC
>NW_015776772.1:0-934 GCF_001515625.1 Sinocyclocheilus rhinocerous | reverse complement strand
GCAAAACAGAAAAACTTATCGGCCGATGCCGATATTTGAAAAATGCGAAATATCGGCCTTGGCGATATATCGGTCAACCACTAGTCATGACGATCGTCCTACCTAGACATTGGAATTGCCCTAATCTAGAAAGTCAGAAATTGTCAATGAAGCATGTATTGATATGCTGTGCTCCATCGGTGCATGAAACCAGGATCATTTCTGAAACATTCACCGAGATGAGCTAATAAGGATGCGAAGGTGGAATGAAAAAGCATTAATGGTTCAGAAGGTTGAGCTGTTATGGCTTTGTTTCGAGCATGATTAGCTTCGTAATGAAGGCGAGAATCTCTCCCTGAAGCTAGAACTCTTACATCTTCATTCATGAAAACATTATGAAGACACATATGGGTTTTAAAGCAAAGCAACTTTGATCCAAGTAAGGAACTCTGGACCGATAATCAGGGAACAGAATAGGCCATCTCTATCTCTGATGCTTGAATAATCTGTCAGATGTATCCAGAAGCAGCGTTGATCATACCTTGCCATTGATCTGTTGTAGGTGTATCTTGGTTATGTAAGGCTCTGGGAAAAGACTGTTTAGTTGCTATTAGGAAACTACCTTGAAACTAATACTGTTGCTTACCAAGTTACATGCTTAAAGTCAAACAACCTTTTAAAACGTATTGCTGCTTTTTGTTAGTTTCTGTTGAACATCTATAGAACATTTGTAATTTAATTATTGCTGCATACAAGCTCAAAAACAATGAGGGTTTCTGAATGACATATTAACCATGATGGTAAAATATTGAAATTTTGGATATATGAATTTTGTCTGCATGTCTAATTGCCTAGTTTTAATTTAATTGTATCTGATTTAAGTTATGCACTATACAGTTTGAAAGTCACAATGGGCATAATTCTTTTTATATTTATTTAATTATATTATATTATT
>NW_015776771.1:0-934 GCF_001515625.1 Sinocyclocheilus rhinocerous | reverse complement strand
TGTGGATTACCATTAAAAGGATTTGTTTATATGATCTTCGTTATCTTCTTCATCATCTTCCTAGCAGCAGCATGACAGAAAAACCGACCACAAAAAATGTGGCTAGAACTGGCCTTAATTAACGTGGCCCCGAAGGGTAATGTTCACAGCCCTTCAGGGGCTACAATCTTTATTTTTCAAGGTGGCCGGGACTTGGAGGAATATGTGCAGGAGTTTATTGATCAATGCCACCTTGCTACATGTGACGACCTCACCTTAATGGAGGAATTCTGGTGCGGGCTGGATGACGAGATCTGATTCGTCATGCCCAGAGCTGATCCGTGCTGGACGCTGGAGAGTTACATCAACTTCGCGCTGTGGATAGATGGATCAACGTTCACCGTAGTTGAAGCGGAGTCCAGCTCAGAGTCATCACCTGCCATGGCCTCCAGCCAGAGTCAACACCTGTCATGGCCACCAGTCTAGAGCCAAGCCAAGTATCCCCCCACTGTGAGGAGCTGCTTGAGCCCACCGTAGACGGAGCGACCAATGAGCCATCGCAAGTAAGAGCGACAGAGCTGAGGACCGCCCCAGAGCCAGAGCCCCAAATGTCTGACCAGGTGCTTGTGCCGGCAGCGCAAGCGACGGTGGATACAAGAGTGGAGATCGCGGAGGCGAAGGAAAACCCTGCCCACTTCACCACCGCTGGGGGTGAGCAGTCACTGGACACTGGGAATTTAATTGATTTGGATACAGAAATACCGCCTTTCCTGTCTTATGAACTATCTGTCTGTCCTGTTACGGCCAAGGGGGCAATTTATAAACTGTCCATCTATCCTGAAATGACCATGGAGGTCAAACCCGAACTGTTTGTCTGCCTGGAACTGTCTATCTGCCCTGAACTCTCTGTCTGTCCTGTCACGACCATGGAGGTCGTTCCCCTTTCTGTGACACT
>NW_015776770.1:0-934 GCF_001515625.1 Sinocyclocheilus rhinocerous | reverse complement strand
CTAATTGTGTAAATATATCAATACATGAAATAGTTGTTTGTTTTACAATCTATAGTTCAACATTTTAAATGTTAAGACACATTTATTATACCACCAACATTCAGCGCATAAAACAAGTAACAATGCACTTGAGAAGGATTTAAACTTAACCAGATAAGAAATTATGTTATGGCCTTTCCAGTTCACTGACACACTCACTTGAATTTGAAATTATATTTGAACTATTTACAGTGATAAATTATTAAATGAGACTAGTAGTAGAAGCCTTACAGTTAGCCACACAATAGCGTGTGTCAGACATAAACTCATTGTGGCACAATGCCAATATAAAATGTACAGCATTTCTATCAAAATGATAAAGAAAAAACAATATTGCATCCTTTTAATTGGAAGTAAAGAAACTTTGGTAGAAAGTTTTCCCTGTGTTAATTAACTCCTATGGTTGGTAGCATGACAGACGGTACACTTCCCCTGCAGGGCCGGGGTTATATGCACAGACACAGAGCATGATCCTCTTACGCCTGCTGCAGCTCTCATCTTCCTACACGGATCATTCAGTTAACACAAGCAACCTCTCAGTGCTGTGGTTTCTTGCCAAATCTCACTTCATTCAATTGCCGATCCTTTTCTTTCAGCTTTATTTATTCATTTATTTATTTTTTATAGAAAAAACTTGCTGCAGCTTGCTGTAATGTATTTTCTTCAATAGACAAACAGGATTGTTCTGTGTCTACAGTCAAATGTGTGTGTTTCTTGCTACTCTTTCAATTAATTTTTTACTGTAGTAGATGTACAATTAATTTTCTAAATGAAAACTGTAAACTGTAAAAGGAATAACCTGCAATTGTTACATTAAGGATAGTTTATCCAAAAATGAAAATTCTGTTAACATTTACTCACCCTCAAGTTGTTCCAAACCTGTATGAATTTCTTT
>NW_015776769.1:0-934 GCF_001515625.1 Sinocyclocheilus rhinocerous | reverse complement strand
CATTGCAACTCGACTGCTACTTTATCAGAAAGCAAATCATGTGACCACATTCTGTCACTGTTCATCTGCATAAAACCTGCTCCATTTGGTCAGATTGAGTCACTTCTATTGCTCCGAATCTCTGTCAGTGTGACCGTCCCTTCATTCTTATCCAGGCTCTTTTACTGGTCTCTAATCAGTATTTGCATACGGAAGCCACACACCCCTGTCTCTCCTTCTATCCAGGTCTCTCCATCTCCCCAAACTCATCTTCCTCTTCCTCTTCGTCACAGCTTTCAGTGGCTGCTCCTCATATCTCAGGGTCTTGCTAGTCTCTTGTGGTAGGTCGTCTCTCGTCCCTACAGTCTCCATTTGAAAGCTCAAGGGGAGGTTTTTGGTGCTGCTGATGGGTTTGGGCCGGTGGGCGGTGGACCATTGCGGGGTCTGGACGCTTCCTTCACTCTGACTGGGGGAGTCCCATGCCTGAGCCGTGTGCACCTGCTCAAGCAGTTCCTGTATCCACATACGTCTCTTCCGGTCATGCAGGGATCGACCCCTGTCATGCATCATCTGTGCGTGACCGACTGAACGCCGCCTGGGACGAAGAGAGAGAATATAGATATTGACTTTAACCTGAACTCACATGCAAAGATGTTGGCATTTGACTAGTAGACTAGTAGGATGCTTTAATATAATGATTTCCCCTTTACTGCATGCAAAGCAGTGCATTAACTTTGCATGGGCTTCCTAAAAGATGTAGCGTCCTATTTCTTCTATTACCAGCAGATGGCAGTCTCAACACAGCTCTGACTTTTTGAGCTCTATCAGAAATCAAGCAGTAAGAGCAGATCATGACTTACTGTCTGTTGACGGGAACATTAGTGGGTCTGGGTTGGACCGGTATTGGGATGGTTAACAGGAACACAGCAAACCCCCAATGCCTCAACATACTGCT
>NW_015776768.1:0-934 GCF_001515625.1 Sinocyclocheilus rhinocerous | reverse complement strand
CACGAAAACACCATTTTTTAAGTAGGTATACAGCATATCTGAGACTCCACATCCCAATATGGGCCAATCTCTTTTTGATCATTAACAGTGGGATCTAGAGTTCCTTTGGGAGAATCTGCTTTATCGCGATCAGTATGAAGATGGGAGGGAGGAGCTATGGAATGGAAGAATGAATTAAACAAGGGAAATACAAAGTATCTGACTTGGCTGAAATTGACATCTGCATAGCAAGTGGAGCATACTTGATGTAGAACACACTGTGGCTTCATTTCTTCTCTACAGGGGTGTTTTGAGGTGCTGCAGTCATTTCACTGCAGTACTCTCTGCTCTAGTTTAGCTGCAGATATTCTTCAGAGCATAGACATCTGTGTATTGGTAAAGAATGATTCTCTTCTAACCTAATTTATTTTCTCTTTACTCCTCTAAATCTGGGCAGGTCCGTTAAAACAGCTGAGGTGGCAGTAACCTGTCATGAATGCTATTCCAGCTGCACAGCACACACCCAGACTCACGCAAGCAGAAAAGCGGCATCATTACAGGGCCAGCCTCACACCAGGGGGGAAGCCCATTTATGTGACAAAAACAGCTGCTGTCAGGAACTCCAAAGAGATGAAGAGAAAAATGTGATTAGAATCAGTGGTGCGAACCACAGTTCGAACAAATTACGCCACGGTCGATAGCAGAGTTTTCCTCTGCCCTTGGATAATGTAGGTGCTGCCACCAACTATTATTCACATGGATGAGTAAAATGGAGCTTTTATGATGAAATGATCCCCCACCATACCTTGATTTTCCAAACCTGACACTGAAATGTTTTGCTCTGTTTTTTTTCCTCCCACTGTTGTTTTGGACCCTATCGACTTGCATTGTATGGGCTAATACAGTTTAAACATTTTTCAAAAGATCTCCTTTTGTGTTCAGCAGTAAAACGAAG
>NW_015776767.1:0-934 GCF_001515625.1 Sinocyclocheilus rhinocerous | reverse complement strand
AACATTCTGTGCTTAATATAACTCGTTCTTGGCTGCCCTTTTTTTAGGACAAAAAATATCACTGAACCACACAGACTGTGCTTGCTTCCTGTCTCAGCAACCCTGCCTGTCCTTGCACATCATTCCTACTTTGTGTAGCTCCTACGTTGTTTTCCCTGCTCCAGGTTCAGGGCCAAATTGTCTCTGAACGGTAACTGTCATATGTCACAAACAACTGACCCCGGATCAGGTAACTTTGCTTACAACTGATCATTCCTCAGGTGCACTTCAAATATTCTTCTGCTAGTGGCATGTTTCTCTCTCCTTTTTCCTTCACTTGACCCACTACCCTTCCTTGTTCCTCTTCCTCCAAATTTCCTCTTGTACAGAAGAACCTTCAAGTCTACATATTGTCTTGCTCTGAACCCAGACCTTCACATGCACTCCAAAATTATTTTTCAAATCGTTTTCTTTGACTAAAATACACACAGCTCTGACAGCATTTGAGATCTCGTCCCAGCACTTTTCTCTTCACCCCAAATGAACATCAAACAAGTCAACAGCTACTTTTTTAAATATCGTCTCAGTTTCCACCATTTTTCTCACTTCTCTCCTTTTCATTCTCTCTGTAGAAGCGAAAGTCGAGCTCTACCATTCAGTACATGGTGAGAATCTTGTTTCATTTACACCCTTCTATTTTCTTTCATCTTCCTCTTCTTGTACCTCCACCTACTGTACTGTTGCTAATGTGCAACACTTTCCTCTAAAGTCTTACTTCCTGCATTTCTGTGGGACATAATGAAATGATGGCCAGTATAAAACATACTCAGACTGGTTCTATTTTAAAAAATAAAATAAATAAATGCATTAAAAAATTGCATGTTTTTTACTGGTCAACTAATCTTGGATCTTATGGTGCGTTCAAGTCATGTCGGATATATCGTATTTACGAGTT
>NW_015776766.1:0-934 GCF_001515625.1 Sinocyclocheilus rhinocerous | reverse complement strand
TGATCTTTAAAAAAGCATCATATGACCCCTTTAAAATGTAAAATTATATAGTAAATATAAGTGCAATACCCTCTATTGAAAGCAGGGGAGCATCTTGTTTTTCGCACAAATGCTGAAACATGTCGGGTCCTCTTTCCCACCGGCTCTTCATTCTCAGAGTCAGACACTCCACAGAACTGAAACACGGTAAACTACAGGGTAAGATGGAAGATCATATGTAATTGAGCAGTAACTAAACAGTCAATAAAATAAATATCCCAAATTATGAAATTAACTGTGTATGTTTAGACCCAAGTAGGTACAAACGATAGAAAGAAACGAACATACAGGATATTGACAATGTTTCAGCATCCCACACTCTTCTTTTCTGTGGATTTTTTTCTTCCTCTCTTCAGTTTCTTCACTTCCTCCACCCTGAAGAAATAACACTGCTTTATATATGTACAGCATGTCAGGCTATAAGGAGAACATATAATAAAACAAGCTTATTACAAACCAGAAGTGCTTTGCATTTTACCAAATGCCAAATAAGTGCAGGCTATTCATTAATGTCCATACAAAAGACGTTTGTGGAACAACAGTTCAGTAATTTGATCAATTGTTAATACCATAGTAGCCTACATATCCAAAAACTTTGTATATGTCTGAGATATATAACGTGACAAACTGCAATCAAGAGCATACTCACTTTACTCAGTAGTGTGTCATAGCCCTGTGACTTACCTTCATCTTTTGTTTCTCGTACTCTTGATGCATTTCTCCAGACTTATGAATTGGCACAGGTGCACGAAAAATTTCTAAGAGATGAAAACAGAAATATATCAGCAAAAATGGCCAACTGGCTCACTAAAGTGACCAGACCATAATAACTATCTCCCCAGTGTTACTGACCCTTTATACAAATGAATGTAGAGGTTTCTCATCTGATGTTTTT
>NW_015776765.1:0-934 GCF_001515625.1 Sinocyclocheilus rhinocerous | reverse complement strand
AGCAGAGTCTCAGCTAGAACTGAAAGATCAGATCGCTCTGCGTTTGAGAAGGACGCAGAAATCATTCTGCAAGTGTCGTACAATAAAACAAACTCAAAGCAGTCTCTTGCATCGAGCGCATATGTTTCTTACCGCACAGGCGTTTGCACGGTAACTGCTTTCTGAGCACAACAACATGCAGGAAGCCCTATGGTGAAGCGTCCTCAAACACAGCTTCACTCTTCACCACACTGGAAACCCCCAAACCATCAGCTCTTCTGCATCTCAACACTGACTCTCTCCATGCAAAGCGTGCTGGGATCCAGAAATCCCGTCCAACCAACGCCAATAAACGTGACTCATTCGCTCCCAACGCAAACAGATGAAGTGAACATCCATCTGACTCTCGTAAGCGCACTGAACTGATCTCTGACTCGAGCTCTGGTGGCGTTCTACTAAAGGCCGGACAGCAGGTGAAATTAAGCAAAGTGGAGCGTGGGACGCTAAAGAGGACTGAGATTCCCTCATCCATAAGCCAAAAACTGAAACACATTGCATAACCACCAACATTACAAACAAGACAACGTCAGCGGCTTCATCCATCATGGGATAATCACAAAATCTCCCAACTGAATAAAAATGTACAAGCCTTTCATTTCACTAATGACCAATTACACAAGAGTCAGCGCGACCACCGATCTGATCACGGTCATAGTGAAAGTGCGCAGGGACGCATGAGGCTCGTACAGTGCAGACGCACCCAAACTTTCCACTGCTTCGGCTTCAAAGACTCGCGGTCAGATCATCACCACACTGTGAGCGAAGAGCCAACACACTTATCTAGGCTCACGGAGAGACTTTAGTGACTGAGCTTTATTGCTCATCTCATCTGCTTTATTGTTAAGTCGAGTCAATAACAGAATCAATGATGGAAACTCAGGTCAGATTGTGCTGT
>NW_015776764.1:0-933 GCF_001515625.1 Sinocyclocheilus rhinocerous | reverse complement strand
TTAGCCACACTTAAAAATGCTGATGTTATGATCAATTACCAATAAACGGCAGATAATTAAAATGCTATGCTATTTTGTCTAAATAAATTTAAAAAATAAACTAAAATCAAGGATTTTAAATGCTACAAGTGAATTTAGGCATCACAACATTATATTGTACGGTATTAAAATGGATATTTGTTTTCAGATTTGCTACAGATTACATTAAACAGTGTTATTAAAACTGGTGTTTTTAAAAATGCTTTTATGGCTCATAAAGTATAATAATGGAGAATATGGAGCTCAACCTCAAACAATAAGATGAAATTCGGATAGCCTGTAATTTAAATGAATGATCTTAATAACAGTATAGCAGACTACTTACATAAAATGCATATAATTATCAGTTGTAACCCAATATGTTTTAGTAAGACGATATTTAAATGCTTAGTTCTATGATCAAAGCTCAGTATTTTTTTTTTGTGGGGGCAAAACATGTAATGATGATTGAGTGATGTACTGTACATAAAAACATTCCTCAGAAGCCTTATGTATCATGTTTGATACTTACATTTTAACATGATTTTTCAAAAAAATTATGTATGGATAATCAAGTAAACCTAAATCTACTGGCTAAACAAGTATAAATTGTCAATCAGATGACAAAAGGCAGGTTTGTGTACAACAGTTTTTTTTTGTTGTTTTTTTTTAGCAAAGTTTGGATCATGTTGATAATTTAGAGGTCTTAGAAATATGTGTATCAAATATGTCAAATGATGACAGCAAAGGTAAAATCTGAATTTGCAATACTGGCATCCCTAAATGTCACTCTTTCAGATAATGTTAAGCAGAGTTTATACTAACTCTGCATAGCTCTATGTATGGTATGTGAAAGTGTTATAACAGGGAACACACTGCTCCGGGTGTGTGTTCACGGTGTGTGTGTGTTCACTG
>NW_015776763.1:0-934 GCF_001515625.1 Sinocyclocheilus rhinocerous | reverse complement strand
C
Source organism: Sinocyclocheilus rhinocerous (assembly GCF_001515625.1). Lineage (NCBI taxonomy): Eukaryota > Metazoa > Chordata > Actinopteri > Cypriniformes > Cyprinidae > Sinocyclocheilus > Sinocyclocheilus rhinocerous. Next base: position 933 of record NW_015776763.1, on the reverse strand, counting down.
GATAAATATCCCAATTTCAAGAGCCTCTCCTCACATCCAGGACGGACCCGTGGGCTGCTTCAAGGGTGAACTAATAAAAGACAGAGGACTGGTCAAAGAGAAAAATTTAGAGCGCGCGCGCGCACTTGGGATTAGATCCTAGTCATCTGACCGGAGGTCAAAACGTCTGTAAATATTTTAATAATGTTTGTAAGGTCAATTTTACAGATTTCATATCATCAAAAGGGAATTTCAACGACTGATTTGATTAGGAAAGGCATAAATGCGTATCACTCACATATGATTTGTTTTGTAGCAAAATAATGAAAGAAAGTGACTGTGAAATTATTGCCGTTAGGCCTCATAGAAACGCGTACCTATTAAAATAATCGAAGGGATATTTTCTTTATATAATTTCAGATAGCCGATGCTTCAATTTGGAGGACTAATCGTGTAATTGCTGAAATGATTCGCTTTAACAATTTACATATTTTCCCAATTTCATTTTTCATGCGTATGTTTGTGTAAAACTCTGCACCATATTTACCTTTTGATTCGATTTGGAAAAAAAAAAAATACTAAATTCATTATTTTTTTGTGTAAATCCAAATTATTTTGAATATACCTACTACGTGCAATATATTTCGCACAACACGCAAGATCACGCCATTGCGTAAGATCGTTAGACCCCCGTCATGTCCAAGTCTACAAAACTGTAGAAGGCAAGCTTGAAGAAATATTACAAACACATTCTGAAGAAATGTCACAAATTGTTTAATGTACGTGTATGGTTGTGTATAAATACATCAGCTACTAACTTGCATTATGTATCGTTGTTGGTGACTGCCTGGCGAGACCTAGGCTATTCTGTTTTATTTTCCCCTGTGAAAATAAAAGTCTGTTTCCTTTTTATAGGCCCTGTTGTTTTGAGCACCCCGGCCCAGCTTATTGCCC
>NW_015776762.1:0-933 GCF_001515625.1 Sinocyclocheilus rhinocerous | reverse complement strand
GTGTGTGTGTGTGTGTCTAAACGCAGAGCTTTAGTGAAGACGGCAGACAGTTTGATCAGATGAAGCAGCCACACCTGCGTTTGATAGAGCGTCTTATTTAAATGTAAAACATTTCTTTCTCATGCATTACCATTCCTTTCACTCTCCGCTCTTCTAAACAAAGAGGAGCATCTCTTTTTCAAATCAGTTCTCCCTGCGCTCGCTCTTCCCGCTCGGAGCGCCATGTTTGTTTAATGAGAGTGTGTTTGAATCGCACAGCTTCTCTCTGTGCAATTACCAATTCAGTCATTTCATACTACATGCCATTTAATTGAAGTTTCGAGGTGCTCTGATAAAGCAGGTGAAGGGAAATGTGTAATTGTAATTGCTGAAGATCAAGAGCAATATTTAGGAAACCTGGACATGTGCCTTGCTATATTTCACACAAGACGGATATAAGAAATTACATTTTGCATTCATAAAGCCTGATTTAGAACCCAGTAAGTGTCTTTTTTGCAAAACAGTCAAGCAAAGTTCATCCCCAAATTCTCAATACTGTATTGCAAAACAAGGATATATTATTTAAATTGTAATATATGTCAACATGCAAGATTGTTTTGAACTTTTCTTAATTTGTGCCTGAATGAATGAATGAATGAATGAATAAATTACAGCATTGCAAATATACACTTAATTTTCACTCAGAAATTGCTAGTAAGTTTTGCAAATAAGTACAAAAGTGGCTAGTAACATATTGAATTGAACATGAAATTGTAAAGTAGAGAGACTGAAATACTATTTTCCAAGGTTATTACAGTTAAATCAAACTAAAACCAACCAAACAAACAAACAAATAAACAAACAAATAAATCAATAAATCAATCAATAAATAAATCAATAAATATGAAATAAAAATTGTTACTTGAAATAAAATAAACATTAACTGAAATAAAA
>NW_015776761.1:0-934 GCF_001515625.1 Sinocyclocheilus rhinocerous | reverse complement strand
TACCCCAAACCGCCACACAGATCACTGTGATCACCTTCAGACAGAGAAAGAGAGAGAGTGAATGGCTCACATTCAAACAGCTACTTCCGACTCAACCTCTTGAGCTTGATAATGCTGACAAATTGCTACAGAATGAATGCAAACTGTTATGTAGCAAATAAGGGGAATCGGTCAATGAAATACTGCTGTAAAAACACTTTCATTTTGAAGGTAAATGTATTTTTACATTTGTATTGTATTTTTTGTTCATTTAACACTTAGGCTTTTACTGGAGTGGAATACTAGATTAGATTAGATTACATTCAATTTCATTGGGCAAAGTACAAGTACACAGCCAATAAAATACAGTTATATATTATTCAAATAATAGTGCAAGCGCAAATGGTATGAGGTATAGATGGCAAGAGATAGGTTAAATGCAAATGACAAAGAATAAAAATAAGTGAGGGTGCAGGTACATTGATAATGAGGTATAAATGGCAGATGACAGTTATAGTGTAAATGGCAATGTGTATAAATAAAAAAAGGTGCAGTGAGTTCATGAATAGTAAAAATGTACAAAAAGGACTGAAATAGTACAAATAATGAGGTACAATAATGAGGAACAAAAATGGCAATACCATCGCAGTGCAAATGATGTGCTCTAAAAAAAAAAACTCAAGATGCATTTAGTTCAAGCATAGCAGGAAATAGCAAAATTATGCAAAACAGCAGAATATGAAATATGCAACAGATTTTTATGTTATTTTTTACTCGTTGAAATGGTTTGCATTTGGGTTTATAGTTTAGTAGACTGACAGCTGAAAATAACAACATTTCTCAATGCTGCACAGTATATATTAAAAGCCAACTAGTTTTTAAAAAGTTGCATGTAAGAGTAAATATATGCTAAATTGTTGACCTTATTATGTTGCATATTTCAGAAATAAATATT
>NW_015776760.1:0-934 GCF_001515625.1 Sinocyclocheilus rhinocerous | reverse complement strand
ATATAATTTCTTAGTTTTAAGTTTGAGTTCAGGTGAAATATGACCCAGACCTTTATTTTCATGAGACTCGCCTAACAACTGAAGTTCTCGCTGAGTGTCAGCTAACCGATGGACATGATTGTAACCTCCAGGGGGCAGCGTTTACCTGTGTGTGCCAAATCTCTATATTTGTGCAATGTGAGATAATATCTGTGATATGGAGCGACCCTTTGAAAGTGGCTCTGTGTGGAGATTTTATCATGGTAACTGTCTCACAGATGCACATTTGGAACGAGTAATACCGTTGACCCAGTTCTGTAATGTGTGTGCTACATGCATGGTTGGGGTTGCCAGATCCTCTGCAGTTCTACTGCAAAGACATAATTTAATCAATCTAGTTGTCATCGCCACTAAAAGCATGAAACATAAAGACAGACATTTTAGTCTATCGTGGCACTGCAGAGGATTTAGAAATCAGTCTCTCTGCATGTAGAAATTCAACACACACCTACATACATTCACACGTACACTCACTCACTGCAACACACACACCGTGATAGACCTGCTGAGAGATTCTCGACTTGGCTCATGAGAGATGTCGAATCTGTGCATGTGTCTGCGTGTGTCACCAACTCATCCTCCAGTCTGCGGCTGCAGAACAGCATATGGCTCCTCCTCAAACAGACCATGTGCTGTAGCGCCCTCAGCTGGCAGAAAGACAGACATGCTATGAGGCGTCTCCCCTGCAAAAGACCCAACACACTGACGGACACTTTACCACACATATTCCTACACAAACACACACAGGTGTACAGTGGGTGGTTGGCGCTGCTATAGCTTTCATCTGTCTGCCTTTCTTTAAAGCCAGCTGACCCCTCCTCCTCTCCCCCCTCCTCTGTGGTAAGACCAATGGTACGGACCAACGGTAACCAAAACCCCACCTCTCATTCCACCC
>NW_015776759.1:0-934 GCF_001515625.1 Sinocyclocheilus rhinocerous | reverse complement strand
GAAGAAGCTCTTGTCTTGGACTGGGTGAATAAGCCACTGGAACAGTCTGTTGGCTCGATCTCTGCTGTTGTTGACCTTCGCCAGATCCGTCAGGAGCGCATCAAGAGCTGGACTCTCAGCTCCTTCACCATTATGTGTCTCACAGTCCTTCTCCTGGAAAAACAGAAGATCATGAGCTTCAAATCTCCAGTATCTGGCATCATACGGTCAGACACTTACGGCCTTAGATTTCTCCTTTTCACTGCTGCTGAGCCTCATGCTGGACTTCAGAGCTCTCATTCTTTTCTTTTTATTGGGTTTCTTGTTTGGTTGGATGCCATTCTCCTTCCTTTTGATTTTATTCGCTGGCGGAGACTTAGCCTGCAAGGCAAAAGTCATGCAATTACTTTTACAGCTCTTACAAAAAATGGTGGTAATTCCAGATGGTAATACCATGGTATTTTTAACACAGGGGTTTTCAATCCCAAATCCATCCTGGTGCGAGGGCCCACATGCTAAAAGGCAGCAATATATTTTCACGAATAAAGACCACATTTGTACAGTAAAAAACTAATATTATAAATAGTATTTATAATATTAGTTTTTCACTGCACAAATGTGTAATAATATTCTACGTGTATTTATTAAATAAACGTAAAATATTATTAAGAATATATTTATTTTTTAATACGTCAACATAGTTGCAGTTAGGATTTATTACAACCAATCTTTAAATCAGTTACTTATTTATTTTATTCAAAATCTGTATTTAGTTGGCTTAATCTTATTTTTAGTTTGTACATTTTTTATACACTGTTTGACTAACATTTTTCACACTCCCCGGTTTGAAAACCCCTGCTAATATTGAGTAACAATTGTTTGAGTGATTGAGTGTTTTTAATGATTATTATATTTACATGCAATTTTATTTAAATAGTAGCTAAAGAATGCGGTT
>NW_015776758.1:0-930 GCF_001515625.1 Sinocyclocheilus rhinocerous | reverse complement strand
GTGCTTAGTATAAGGGCATCGTTTTTTACGCGTCGAGCTCGCGTGTAGCCAGTTTGACACAGGGTTGTCTGGGGAAAGGTAGAGGGAAGGGAAAGAAGGTTTCGAAATCAAAAGCGAGTAGAGAACGATTTTAACACAAGACCATATATCTAAAAATCCAGACAATGGCATAAATCACAGTTACCCAAACATATCTCAGGGCCTCGTAACAATCACGCCTAAACGGAAGTGAATATCCTATTTCGCACGATTTTACAGCCTTTAACTAGAATGAGAATAATATTAAAACGCAGGAATTTATCAATAGTGCTTAATATAAATTTTATATAATTGTACTCAAATATCCCACCATTTGGCCAGCCTTACCTGGATCAGCGCCCGGTTTCTCCTCTATATCGTCTCCCTTGTCAGCAGTCCGGCCAGATACTGTCTCAGTGTTGGTAGAACATCCTCCGTTAGTGAAGACTCCAGAAGGGAGTACGGCATGTGAACTGGCCTCTGTGCCGTTATCATTCGTTCTATTTGTATCAGGTTTGGCAAGATAGTGATGGATTGTCGGTACCTCAGAGAGTGGCAGCCCACATGCAGAGTCCAAAAACCAAGACTGCACATAATCCCCAACTACTGGAGGTTGCGTATGCGGCTGATATACTGACGGTACACCGCTGGAGTAATGCGTTGGGATGTGGCCCCAACCCGAGCCACCATAAACGGGTTGCTTTGCCGAGAATGTGCAGGGACCGAGCTCTGTATGGTCTGTGGGTAGAACGGAGGGCCTGTGCTGAATGAGTCCTGAACCTGAGGGGAAGCGATTCTCCTCGTTGTCCGGCATAACAAGAGAGTCAACATAATATCCTGTCAGAGCTCCGGATGTCGACATGGCCGGGACGCGCTCTCATTCATACACACACACACACACACACACACACA
>NW_015776757.1:0-933 GCF_001515625.1 Sinocyclocheilus rhinocerous | reverse complement strand
AAACACCCCGGTGTCAATAAGAACAGGATGTGCTTCACGGAAACAGTTGCCATTTTAATTAGCTCCCTCCGGCAGCACATGCTCACCTTGTTCCTGCGGAAATGGTAGAGCAGCACCATACTGATGAAATCCACCAGCATGCACAAGCCCTGGAAGGAGAGCACCGCCATACGCAGGGCGCCGTCACCACGGGCCACGCAGGGCACGTCGTCCTTGCAGAAATCACAGCCTTCTTGGCAGGGCAGACAGTGGCTGGAACTTTCTGGAACATCCCTGTGATGTGGCAAACTCTCCGTGCCCTTCCCACTCGCTTTGCCTGGAAAACAAATCAAATAACATTACATGATGTTCATTTAAACAACTCTGCATTACATTTCAGTTGCTGTATCTTACCACTTGCATAAATCTGCATACGTTATAATCACACCAACAAAAAAAGCGCAAACAATCGTGAAATTAGCAGCACAGACATGACATTTAAAGCGGTCCAGCCCACCCTTCCCTCCAGTCATTGGTGGTCTCATCAGTAGGCAACTCACACCGTTTCATGTGCTAGCCAGGGTGGATGGGTGTGTACACACCATCTGGGCAGTCACTTTGATGCACCAGTTGTTTCTGCCTCAATTGCACATCTCACATCTATGACAGTTTCATGGTATTCAATAGTTTTACTTTCTATTAAAATCCAACTGTGATCTGGGGTATCACTAAGAAATAATAATAAAAAAATAGGTGTCTTTTTTACATTAGCTGATTAATGGCAGTCAGTGATTATCCACACTGTTAATATAGAATGATATACAGGAAGTGACATCAACAATGGGATTTTAAAGGTGAAGTGTGTACTGTAATGTTTCCTATGCTACAATATGTTGCAAGTTTATGGGTTATACTGTATATATATATATATATATATAGATAGATAGATAGATA
>NW_015776756.1:0-934 GCF_001515625.1 Sinocyclocheilus rhinocerous | reverse complement strand
CTGAGAGCTGCTGGTGTGTGCAGGTGATGGAGGACTCCATGAGCTCTGCCACCACGCTGAGCACGCCGCAGGAGCAGGTGGATGATCTGATCCTGCAGATCGCGGAGGAGAGCGGCCTGGAGGTGGAGGACCAGCTCAGTCAGCTGCCGGCGGGAGCCTCGTCACTGGGAGAGACGTCAGTGCGCTCGCAGGACAAAGAAGACCAGCTCTCCAGACGGTACGTCTCTCACCTCCAGAGTCACCACTCACATTACACCCCAGTAGTTGTGCCTAATATTTCATGTCTTTGAAGCCGTTGAGTGCTCGTTTCATCTGGTTTGGGACCTGTTGTGGTTTACTGATGCATGGACTCGTACTCCGTGTTGGTGACTGATGTTGATGTTGTGTTACAGGTTGGCAGCTTTACGTAACTGATGGCGTTCAGAGATTCAATCAAACCTTTCCTGCGTGGAGGACGCTGGTTTTTATAACCCAGTCCATTTATGCACATTATCTCCCACACTTTATGATGAAAACATGTACTGTCTCTCCTTCGTCTTTGTCAGCTCTTTATTTCTCAGTGTCTCCGTCATCTAACATGACTGTGTCTGTCAGAAGAGCACAAGTCACTTCCCCTCTTTATTTCTGGACGAGAAAGATCAGGAAGCTCATTTCTACTCTACGCAGGGCTTCTGATGCCGAGGAGGGCTCTTGGGTTTTGCTCATTGTCTTTACCGACACTGTGTTGATTGAAGTTTGCATATTTATTTAAACCTGATAGAGACTGATCTGTTCATAACGTCAGTGTAGTATACAGCGCGTGAAATGCATGATTTTCTCCTGAGTTTTCTTCGGTTCCTCATGCCTTACTTAGGTGCTTCTTGCGTTCAGTGCCTCCATCATATTACAAGAGTGTATGAATCCAGCCCAAATATAAACACACACACACACACAC
>NW_015776755.1:0-933 GCF_001515625.1 Sinocyclocheilus rhinocerous | reverse complement strand
CCCAAGTGAATCGGTAGGATGAAGGTTAAAAAAAATCTAATAAATGATTTCTGAGTAGTCATTTGGTCTTCATTACACCCCCCCTCAAAAGAAAAAAACGCTTTCTCCAGTTCCAAACCCTCATGCATTTAACGGGACTATTAAAGTCTGTTGCTTCATTGGCAAATCATATTTTGCAAGCAGCACGATAACTGTAAACTATCCACCTTAGAGTTTAAAAAAATAATATAGGTATGTGAAAAGGTTTTAACACTTAACACTCCTTAAAAGTATAATATTTAAATATTATCGAATCTGTCCTGACAACTATACAACAGCTCCAACCATACCCACTGCCTCCGTGCAATCTCTAAAGTCCAATACAGCCTTAAAAAGCCAATTGGGCAAGACTAGCTAAGACTAGCTAATCTATCCCATGACAATGAGAACATAGATTAAAAGAGAAGAGTTGGCTGCACAGTAAAACATATATCAAAATTTACAGTGGGTCATATAATGCTAATGAAAACACTGAAGAGACGGCTAAAATACTCTTTTGAGATGGCCCACACAACTGTTTCCCTCAGTCATACAATAATGATCAATCTCAGTGGAAATAACTTTCACTCCCACTTAACAACAACCCAAATTTCCTCCATGCGGGCCAGTGGCCAACATTGACGATTAGTTCTCAGGCTAGCATGTAGCAGCTGGACTAAGCTAGTGAAAAAATACGCATGCCTCCGTCATGGGTGCGGAATGTGGCAGCTCATGCTCTTAGCATTTTTCCCCATCCTCCTCCTTTTGATTCAACAAATCGCCTTAAACTTTTCCTGTCATCGAAGTGCATTGTGGAGTGCAGTGGGTCCCAGCGGGGAAAGAGCCATTCTTGCTAGCTTTTCACACTCGTATTTTATTTCCTTATTGTGTTTGGACTCTGGCCTACAACATCCA
>NW_015776754.1:0-931 GCF_001515625.1 Sinocyclocheilus rhinocerous | reverse complement strand
ACCTTTCAGTCATGTGGTGCATTCCATTAGAACAAATCACCTAGCTGTGGATAAATGCCACTGTCACAAAACCACTGGGGCAGAGTAACAGTTAGATTTATGGGACAAATCACTTCAAGAACAGCAGCAATGATGTGGAATCTCACTTGCAGTATCCAGACACATTTGGATAACAAAATATCAAGTGTAATGGGAAGAAATTCATTGCTAAACTGGAGTGCTATTCTCAAAGCTACCTTCACTTTTCATTTTTCCCATTACTTTTGCAAACTGCACTTTTGGTGATTATGAAATCAGGTTGTTATGTATGATGTCAAATCTGACCTTTTTTCTTCTGTGGGAAAAAATTAATATATTTTTGAAAATGTGAGTGCTTTTTTATTTATTCAATGAAAGTCAATGGGGTCCAATGTTTTGACTTTTTTTGATTGGACAAAAATAGTTTGTTGAAATATAAGTCATACAATACAGATTTGGAACATCATGAGATTTAGAACAGTATGAGAAAATAAATATGGAATAATTGCTTTTGGGTGAACTGGCCTACCCCTTTAACTATGAACATTTTCAACTATAGTGTCCGCTAAGAAAGTATCCAAATGCATTTGCATTAGTTTTGAACAGTATTATCTATTTCTCTTATGAGATACTGTGCTTTAAAATGTGCTTGTGCTATCTTTTTGCAAAATAAATGCCACTGATTTAATATTACATTATGTAATCTAGTCACATTTATAATTTTTTTTTGTGTGTGTGTGACAAGTGTTTCTTTGTCTTCGTTTTGGACAGTATATCTTTTATAGTGATATGTTACTTGAAAAGAGTGTGCTTTCTGTTTTTAAAATAAATGTCACTTTGCTTTCATTCATTTTTAATTCTGATTTAAGTAATACTTTAAAGGGGTCATATGATGCGATTTCAAGTTTTCCTT
>NW_015776753.1:0-933 GCF_001515625.1 Sinocyclocheilus rhinocerous | reverse complement strand
GGGCAGCTCCGAGGATGTTCTCCGAGACCGCTACATGGTAGCCGTTTACGAGAATCCCGGCGTGCCCCAACGCAGAAATGAGATCTGGTTCGTTCGCCGTGGCTCGTGAACGTTTCACAGCTCGCCTGTTAAGACAGTAGAGACGTTTGAGTAGCTAAATGTCTCGAAGTGAAGGGGCGGAGCTTGTCACAATCAAAGCCCATTTATCCTTTTGTATTGTTGTGAGTGCGATGCAGAAAACATTTGTTTTTAAACAGTGAAGTAAAGAAACTGCAGCTTATTACACAACTGATACAGATTACACACTAACACTGTATATAGCCTGCTGCTGATTTCAGGGTCAATACATGGAAGAGATATCAGTGGGTGACCTGGCATTATTTTTTAACTCGTATAGTATGAAGATTATTCATTATGCTTACTGTGTTTTTTCTGCTTGATTTAAATATTATACACAACTCAAATTCACTTTCATTGTTCAGTTTGTTTTAGTGCAGAAAATTGTTTTTGCTAGGTTTTCCATCGTGCCCTAACATGGTGTTGTCGGCAATGACTCGGATATTATGATATTCACAACTGTGAACCGTAAATCCTTCAATGATGGCATTTTAGTTTGTTGTTTGCTTTATATGTTGATAGAGAAACAGGTTCAGTTTTGAGATTTGCAGCTGCTATTAAGATTCAATACTTATATATTTACAGTTAATGAAATTAAGTAGTCAATTTTGTGTTGGAAAACTGTTGTAAATTAAAATATTTTTTGTACTTTGTGTAACAGACTATCAAAGCATTTATCAGACAATCATCAGCAAGAGCTTTTCCATCTCTAAAACTCAGAATCTTCTACATTTTTATCTTATGGGCCAATTAAATTATTACCTATTAGATATTAGTAGTGTATTCCACAAATATGGCAGTAGTATGCTTTTTTTT
>NW_015776752.1:0-933 GCF_001515625.1 Sinocyclocheilus rhinocerous | reverse complement strand
ATTTAAAAACATGTTGTTGTTTTTTCTTTTTGCTGTTATTGGAGCAAGTTGGAGCCAGGACTACAGTGGTGAAACAACTGATTTTTGATGAGTAAGTCATTAAATCATTGACTGAATCAATTTGTTCAAAAATACTGAGTCACTGAGTCTTTATAAGTGAGTCACTGAATCATTGATTTAGCTGATTCGTTCAAATACACTGAATCATTCATTTGGGACAAATAGGGAAAAAAGACTACAGAGGTTTACAGAACCACAGAGCAATGTGAAAATGGTGCGTTCACAATCAAACACAAGCATTGCCACACTTCACTCGTGTTTAAATCACTGTAAGCACATGATATGAATGCAGGATTGCAGACACAGAACCAGAGCACATAAGGGTCTGCGGTGCATCACTGACCCTGGAGCAGCGTTTAACCCTCACATTTCTGATGCTCTTACTGAAGCACAGCGGCTGCATTTATGAGCACTTACGGAGATTAGTGATGCACAAGAGCGTTTGGACCGCGCCGAAGAGTCTCCCGTCATGCAGCATCACAGGAGGAAAAGTGTAGTTATTAATTCACAGCATGATTAGCTGTTGAGCTCAAGAGCTCTTGAGAGGAGTTATGAAAATGACAAGCGCAGCACGCCATCTTTGACTGACACAGGGACTTTAAACCTCCGATAAACACTGCGATACTGCGGTTACGAACCAACAACACTGAATGGGGAGAAACCAGCAACTCTGGAACGCTATTAAACATATTAAATCAAGTCTCACGATGCAAATAAACGTCTCGGTTATCTGTCAGATTAGTTTCAGTGTTCAGTGATGGAGTGATTGACAGCTGTCCGTCATCTGCTGCATGTGATTCTGCAGCAGAACACGTCAAAGTCTCTGATCAAACAATGTTTCAGAGATGCGATTCAAAGATTCAAAGACTCAAA
>NW_015776751.1:0-933 GCF_001515625.1 Sinocyclocheilus rhinocerous | reverse complement strand
TAATGTTCTTTTTAGCAGCATCATATGACCCCTTTAAAAACAAAAGGTTCCTCAGAAGAATAGCTCACCCTGCAAAAGCAAAAAAAAAAAATCATCATCATTTACTCACTTTCATGTCATTCCAAACCATATGACTTCATTTCTCCTATCAGACCGCATAAGACGCAGAATGTCCAGTCAGATCTATTGCATACATTTTAAGTGAATGGTGACTAGGGGTGCAACAATAAAGTTAGCCCGGCAAGGTTCAATACCTCGGGTTTTTTGACCACGGTTTTCGGTTCGGTTCTGATGGCTTGGCACATCAGAGCGTTTTTTTTGCGATTTTAAAATGTGATTATTAAAACAAATTAATAAAACACTTCTATATACTTCTGTACACTGGAGAAAAACATGGATTATCATATATTTACTTAAAATTTGTTTTGAGAGAAGTGTTATTTTTCCTATTTTTACCCAAAATAGGATGGACTGGTCATTATTTATTCATACCCGTAGCCGGAGGGCACCCTCGCGCAGAAACTCCATATATGCATCACAGAAGTAACAGAACTTATGATGCTCAAAGTTGACAAAAAGAAGATAGAAACGTTCTGAATGATGAAACATGAAGAAAATAAACTTCGACTGTGACAGTGAATAGTTTATCTGTGTTCTTCGAGCCATCTCGGGTATTTTAGTAATTAAGTATATTTCTAATCTATTATAATCGACATAGCCTTTATTATAGTATAGAATATATTTTCTGCCTCATTCTGTGATAAGAAGCCATGCACATCAGATCACAAAAGGAAGTTTTTCAAACATTCAACTGATGTTGTGGAGTAAAAATATGCTATTATGTTGTCTTCTGTTGGACAACAGGTTTAGAAACGCTTCTCATTGTAAGTCATTACAAGGGAAGATGTTTGGTGTGTGTTGCTTTTAAAAAAT
>NW_015776750.1:0-933 GCF_001515625.1 Sinocyclocheilus rhinocerous | reverse complement strand
GCACCCATTCACTGCAGATGATCCATTTGTGAGCAAGTGATGTAAAGTTAAACTTCTCCAAATCTTTTCTGATGAAGAAACAAATGAATCTGCATCTTGGAAGGCTTGCGGATGAGTAAATTTTCAGCAAATTTTCATTTTTGCGTGAACTATTCCTCTAATGTTTGTTTTGTCTTATTTTAAATCATTTCAGTTCCCCTGTGATGTTTGCTGAGGCCCTCTGGTTTAGAACCACTGATCTAGATAAACTAGTTGACCTCACTATGAGTGACATCAACTGACCCATATTTCTTTACAGTATGAGTGAGAATGGCCACATGCATGTGAATATGTGTATGTGTGTTTGGATTCCGGAATGTGGCGTAATGGGCTGATAAATAAATGAGCGCTGCCGTGCTGTGTTAGGAAGACAGTAATCACACAGATCTGACAGTCTGGAACAGCCTGAGGGTAAACGCCTGGAGACACACACACATGCACACACACATACACACTCATAAACATGCACACCTCATAACATAAACCAAATGCCAGATGAACACACACCAGCTCTGACTTTAAAAAATCATGTACATCTGCTTTATAATTTTCCGAGCACACAGCGTACTCATAAATCCGCCTCTCTCTGAATGTCTCCAACGCTTCTCAGGGAGTTTTTTTCAGTGCCACAGTTCATATGTCAATCACTCACCCATCCCAGACTCAAATATGTTTTTCATAATTGTGTTTTTGTCTACAGCCCCCTACTGCTCGCAGAGCCCACAGTCAAATTGTACATTTACGCATTATGTTGAAAAAAAGGAAAGAAACCAACTTTATTTCTCTGGTTAAAACTTCTTGAGTATAAACTAAAATAAAGCATATGCCTTCTGTGAACCCTCAAACAGCAGACAGCTGCTAGCAATTTAAATACAAATTCACACAAATGGGATT
>NW_015776749.1:0-933 GCF_001515625.1 Sinocyclocheilus rhinocerous | reverse complement strand
AACTGTAATGAACTGTAGAACTTTGTCCCTGTCATTTAGTTAGTTTGCTTCATCTTGATCTAAAGTTCTCAAATAATGTGCTATTAAAAGGATAGTTCGCTCAAAAAATGAAAATACTGTCATTATTTACGCATGCCTTTCTAAACCTGACTTTCTTTAATAGAAAAATGGCTCAGTCTTTTTGCCCATACAATGAAAGTCAGTAGGTCCAATGTTCTTTTGAAGCCCTTTGACTTTTGAATTATATGGACAGAAACATTTGAAACATTATAAAAAATGTGTGCTATCTTTTTAGGAGAACCAAACCTTTAATCAGAAACATAAATGTGAAGTATATTTTTCTTTAGGGTAATAAAATACAGGTATTATTGACATTATTGTTATTGTTGTATGTTTAGAACTAGACTTTCAAATTTAATATTACTTTTAGGTTTTTTTCATGGCTTTATGCTGCTTTTTGTGTCATGTGATTAATCACCTGTAATATAAAAGGCATGTGGGTTTAAAACTTTTAATTGTCTGATGTAGAGTCTGCGCGCTTGAAACTTCATCTGTGTGATAGTCTGTTATTACATTTTTGTATTTTTGGAGCCTAGGAGTGCCAACCTATTTTCATTACAAATATATTTTTAAACCATTATAAGTACCGATCTTCATAAAGCCCCAAAATCTTTCTCCATGGTCCACTTTGCCAGCTTCTCTGAGTGTTTCACTGCATAAGTGTTAAGTTGTATAAGTGTTATACTTTAATTGTTTTATTTTAAAATTATTTATTTTAATAAAATTTTTTATGATTTAATTAATTAGCTTTTCAGCCACTCACATAACTCAATTTGGGAATCCCTAGTTTAAAAGATTCAAGCCCTACACTGAAAAAAAAATAAAAAAAAATTTCTTAGAAAATGCTAGTAAATTTCACAAACAAGTAAAATA
>NW_015776748.1:0-933 GCF_001515625.1 Sinocyclocheilus rhinocerous | reverse complement strand
TGTCAGTGGGCTTGAAAACTTGTTTGTTGATTTTTCTGAGCCCATTTCCAGATATTTCTTCTTTACATCTTGAGACCCTATTGACGTATTGTGTTTTCAGTTTAACTTCTTCCTTACATTTTCTTTACTTGGTCTTAACAGGGTCTAAAAACCCTTAAATTTACCTTCATAAACCTGCAGAAATCCTGCTTTTACAAACCAGAGAGCTTTTATTTTGGTGGGAAAACACATGAAGCCCTTGTCTAATCTTCTCTAGAATCTCCAGATTTATAAGCAGTTCTTATCACACGTGTGTGAAGACGGTTAGTGCATGTTGTGTTTTTAAGTGTGTTAAGTGACGGATCCAGTCAGACTGATGTAAACCAGAGCCAAGCCAGATCCGTCAGACGGTGTGTGAAGTGTGTCGTCTGAGCCTGAGACTAATGTTATCTTAATCCTTTTATTAACGTGTTTGCTTTGAGATAGTTGTAATTATTTTCTCTCGCTGTCTGTATTGTTTCATTATTTTATGTTTATTTAAGAGACCTCGATTAGGGAAAAGCAATTAATCCCCGAGACCTCCGGACCCTTCATGAATCTGACATTTAAATGCAAATGAAGGCTGTCCCTGGTGAAATCTGCTCTGAAGTGTCTCTGTGTTAAACGCGAGCCGATCCGGAGCTGCTGAGCACTCATGAAAACTTGATGTTGTTACTTGATGTTTTACTTTTACTCATCAAGGATGCATAAAATTTATCAAAAGTGACAGTACAGACATTTATAATATTAGAAAAGATTTCTGTTTCAAATAAATGCCGCTCTTTTGAACTTCTTATTCATCAAAGAATCCTGAAAAATAAAATGTAACACAGTTTCCACAAAACATTTATGACATTTTCTCCACAAATATTTTAAAGAAGTCTCTTCTGCTCACCAAGGCTGCATTTATTTGAT
>NW_015776747.1:0-933 GCF_001515625.1 Sinocyclocheilus rhinocerous | reverse complement strand
AGAAAGGAGAAATTGAAATCGCATCATATGACCCCTTTAACATAAGGCAGCAACATAAAATGTGAAAAAATGAATGTGTGAATATGTTCGCAAGGCATTGTACATACAGTATATAAAATAGTATAATAATGTAAAGTATAAATATGTATAAATTGTAGATGAACTTTGTGGGCTCCTGGCGGTCATGGGAGCTCCCTGTGGGAACCTTGTGGACATGGGTGCTTCTTGTGGGTACCTGGCTCCCTGGGGCAAAAAGGTTTGATAAGGCCTCCACTTTCCTCTCTTTGGAAGTCTGGTGGGTACAGATGCTTCTTGTAAAAAAGGGGTGTGAGGTTTCTCCTGCCTCATTGTCTTGATGGATAGGGCTCTTAGATGGTTGTAAGACAGATGATCCCAAAAATGAATGACGCAAAGGTTGTGCAAGATGTGTTGTGTATGCAATAAATAATATCTAGATCTGTGAAACCTTGTGTGAGAAAAAGAGAGTGAAGAGATGAGTTGAGTAAACCCAAAAGAGCTTGGAATTTTGTTGTGGGGTCTTGTATAAACGGGCCAATTTTTATTGAAGCTGTGTAAAAAAGGGCCACACTACACTGTGACAGCTCTTAAGGCTTGCATGCACTGAAGAACCTGAATGATGAATGGATAATGACTAATGAATTCTGATTGTTTTGTGACTGCATGCACACCGGCTATCAAAATCCTATTCAAAACCACTCACCATATTCATTAAAAATAACTTATGTACATAAAGACTTCCTAAGCTAGAATATTGGTAACTGTTGGTAACATTTTCAGAGACACTTTTTGCTGTTATAAAAAAGTCTATGCTCAGACTGTAAAAAAAATTCCACCCATTTCAACTTAAAAACTTAAGTTCAATTGATGCCTTCATTTTTTTAAGTCATTTCAACTTAAATGTAATTAAACTGA
>NW_015776746.1:0-933 GCF_001515625.1 Sinocyclocheilus rhinocerous | reverse complement strand
TCGGCGATCGGCCTCAAAAATCCTGATCGGAGCACCCCTAGTTTTGTTTTCATGCTGCTAAAAGGACCAACGTGGAGCCGACCGTGAAGGCACGCTCTTAATGTACTAATGCATAAAACAGCAATGTAGCATGCAAGAGAAATCTGTCATCACATCACAAAACAGTTGCCCAGAGTAATATATTTTATGGTATAAATCAGCAAAAAATAAATCATTTTGCTATTGCATTATGTTTCTATACTTTATACAAAGCTAATAACTTCTTTGCAATAAAGGTTTTCCTCCAAACACCTCTCCTTCTTCAGGAAGGTGCCGCTGGTGCCGACCTCTGTTGCTATGGTTTGATTAGAGATGCTTTGGATTAGGGATGCGAGGGTTCAATAATGATACAAAAACATTTCCATTCCACAAGCACGACCGCAGCTTGGCAGTCAGGGACATAGTTCCTCTTTCTGATGTCTCTTTCTCTGGACAGCAGCGAAAGCGTTTTCATCTGCTGCACTGAATCATCTGCTTTGCATTCATCAGTCCACCAAAACTCATTTCCATTTCCACATTTGTTTCCATCTAGCAATTACCATAAAATGGCATTTTTAATACTAGTCTTGATCTGTCTGTTTTTTACTGGTCAGTTATATAATTATATACAGAATAAAGCCTCAAAGTGCATGGTATGAATCCTAACCAAAGCATATCAGCCATTCCTACAATGCATTTTATTTAGAAATATAAGTATACTTAGAAATATTTACAAAATATTTAGATTCAGAAGTGTTTGTTTCCTCATTTGTTCCTTTATTTAATTAAAACATATCAAACAACCATTCATTAAAATATTGCTTTCAACTTCTAAGTTCACACTGCATTCAAAAATTCAGTAAGCTTTTCTTTTAAGAAATGAATACTTTTATTCAGCAAGGATGCATTAAATTG
>NW_015776745.1:0-933 GCF_001515625.1 Sinocyclocheilus rhinocerous | reverse complement strand
ACCAGGACTGGTCTCTTTCCAACCCGTATGCCAGCCCACCCAACACCTGAGTAGTCTGTGACAGCCAGCTAGCCATACCAGCGTAATGCAACCATCTTGGGGAATGTGAGCGTTTACAGGTGAGTACCAAAACACACAGGGCAATTGCACAAGCCATGAAAAACCCCGTAAACCAGCCTAGCAGTATGTCTGAACCGTCCGGCACCAGGGCCAGGTAGAGCAAAAGCAGGTGCAGTTTGGCAGCTGCATCAATAATGTTTGTGACAACTAATGAGGTTCTTCTAGTATGTGAGGAATGGCGCTGGTAGAGTTTCTCAAGGTCTTTGGATTTGAAGATGTGTCTCAATGTTGGCACACACACCCTGTGGATGATGTGGCCCCAGTGCACAAAAAAGTCAGCATCACTGACATAGTCCGCAGATGTTCCAGTTTGAGTACTGGATGAACTGCTACGTTCCCCGAAAAAGGATGGATGAACTCTGGCAACCGAGGAACGCCGTTTAGTCATACCCCGTGATGCTTTGCTGCGTATCTGTTGGTTGATTTCCTCGATATAGGCATCAGTGACATGAATTTTCCAGGCTGGCTCAACGCCAAACTGCTGTCTCAGCCCCCGTTGGCTGATGATGTGTTTCACAGCGTTTTGCCACAGCAGTTGTTTGCGCCGCAAGCCTGGCGACAGTGGAGTGGGTATACAAGAGGGTGGAGGCATCTTGTGGATGTCAGTCGTGTCGCTGAATGTTACCATGGCATTTACAGGTTTATCTTGCCACCATTACCCGTGAGTTAAGGACTCGCTGAATCTCCCTTCAGAGTTTAGGTGGCCCATGAAGGGTCATCCACGTCTGAAAAGAGACAAAAAGGGCACAGCACATATGTATTTTCTATGAAGCTGAAAGCACTCCGTTTCTGCTTTTGAAATGAAAAGTAAAA
>NW_015776744.1:0-933 GCF_001515625.1 Sinocyclocheilus rhinocerous | reverse complement strand
GTGGTTGCTATGGCATTCTGAGGGTTTTAACATGTTGCTGTGTTGCCTGATCATTGTGGGTGGTTGCTGTGTGGTGAGTGTTTACTAGGGAGTTGCTATGGTGTTTTAAGTGTTTTTAGAATGTTTGTGGGTGGTTGCTAGACAGTTGCTATGTGGTTGCTATGGCATTCTGAGTGTATTTAACATGTTGCTATATTGCCTGAGCATTGTGGGTGGTTGCTATGTGGTGAGTGGTTACTAAGGAGTTGATACGGCATTTTAAGTGTTTTTAGAATGTTTGTGGGTGGTTGCTGGGCAGTTGCTATGGCATTCCGAGTGTATTTAACATGTTGCTATATTGCCTGAGCATTGTGGGTGGTTGCTATGTGGTGAGTGGTTACTAGGGAGTGGCTATGGTGTTTTTAGAATGTTTGTGGGTGGTTGCTTGGGAGTTGCTAGGGTGTTGTGAGGCAGCTGCTAAAGCGTTTTCTGCAGTTGTTTTTGTGTGTGTGCATTGCTATGCAGTTTCTAGCTTGCAATAGTGATAGTAAGCAAACACTACAAATTTAAGCAAACCAGTCTATTAGAATCTTGGTTTGTTGGATAATTCAGTCCAAATGAAACCACGTGTAATATGAAGTGTTATCGCGCACCCACACACACACACTTCCTGTTGCCTCCCATTTACAATCTTGTGAATCAGTGTGATTTCTTACAGACGCAGGACTCATAAATATCTCTTATCTGTCGCTGTTCTCTCCTCTGGGCCTTGTTTCATTGGTCTTCGTGCCAGTCAGCACTTACAGGATGATGTCATTCCCTTGGCAAGAGTTCAGCTGCCTGACTGGTCCATTTATGAGTGCATATGTTGAATGTCGCAAAAGTGGGTGTGTGAGGCGGTTGACAACGCTGGACTGTGACTGGAGCATTGATGGAAGGAAGTGACGGTAGTAC
>NW_015776743.1:0-933 GCF_001515625.1 Sinocyclocheilus rhinocerous | reverse complement strand
AAAAATGGCCTTTTATCCTGAATTAACCATATCTTCTTACTCCAAATATGTGCAAATCAATAAACTGTATTAAAAAATGAATTAAATTACATAAATAAGAAAGGTGTCAGTTTTCAACCGTGCAAAAATAAAGCACAACTATTGTTTGTGTTGTGATAACCATTGAGTTTTTATGAGTAAGAGTTATTTTCCTCTCTGAGCCCAAGAGGACCCCTTGTCACAGGGCCCGGGACATTCCCGGATGTCCCCCTGACAACGAACATGAATATACTAGTGATCTGAAGTGTTATTGAAAGCTTTGCACGTAATGGAAACATGACTAGAAAACTTGTATGACCAGGAAATAGCTGTCTGATTACCAAGATGGCAGCCAAATAGACTGCTTTAAAAAGATGGTGTGCAATCCAGGAAGAAAATCTTCAATCAGAGATGGAGACAGAGATGTTACTTTGGACAATTTAGCCCTCTCTTACAACTTTTCTCTTTAGCAATCCCTTTCTTTGCTGAAATATTTTCTAGACTTCTGTTGTATAGTAAAATCACATAACTTATTGGTTCATAATATCATGAGGGGCCCCTGACCCTGTCTGTCTTGTCTCCACAACCCCCATGTCCCATATGCCAGTGGCTGTCTGGCCATTGTATAGCAAGCAGTTTGCTGCACAATACAAAGACAATAGGAAGCCGTGACAAACTAGATTTTCTAATACCACAGGTTTATTTATTCCCAAGCCTTCCTAACATCTAAGGTTAGCGACTGCATGAGTCCTGTAGTTTTGGGTCATCAGTGCTTTATTGCTATGCCTTGCTATACTCTGATTTTACAATGTAAAGTCTCCTCTACACAATGTTAGTCTGTGTCTGGGGGAGGAGATCAACGCAGAGCTGTGACAAAGTTTAGAGTAAGGCTGCTCCTTTTGTCCTTCACACTCG
>NW_015776742.1:0-933 GCF_001515625.1 Sinocyclocheilus rhinocerous | reverse complement strand
TCCTCAGGTTTATTATCTTGTTTTCCAATATTAGTATCTAAGCACTTTGGATGATGATTGACAGGAATAGGAAATTATGGTAAATATATAGAAATGGAATAGCAATAGAAATGCTAACGTTTCTCTCTCACGTTGTCTTGTCAAAGGTGAAGATGTGGTAGATTTAACATGTGAAGGGTCTGAACCTGCGGTTGTTGACCTCACCAATAATGATTCTATAGTGGTGAGTCTTGAACACTTGTATTGAAACGTTGTACAGTAACAGTTTGAATGAAGCATGTGCTTTATTGAGAGGATGTTTAATTCTCTGTTTATTTTCTGTCTCGTCTTTCTCTCATCGTCCCATGGAATGAAGGTTGTGGAAGATGGTAATGTATCGTTCTGTTTTTCTTTTATTGATGTAATTGAACTGTTAGTTTGTGAGTTGCTTTGGATAAAAGCATTTTATAAATACACATAAATGTAGTTTTCATTAAATATGAATTCAAACTAGGGTAGATTTTTTTAAAAATGACACTGTGCCACAGAACAGTTATTGGAGTGGCAGTGAAATTTTTTTTATTAAGATTGTTTCATCAAAACATGTCATAACTGTGTCTTTGTCTTACTAAGCTGCTTTTACGTTCATGTTTGTGTGCAGGTGTGCAAAGCAGACGCGGACAGGGCACAGAGAGTTATGTACTGAGCAGTGATGAAGAGGAAGAGTCCAGTCTTCGACTCAGTCCAGGCTTACTGTCCTCTCTACATGCCAGCTCACGAGCCAGGTACGCACAGTCCATCCATCATCACACAGATTAGATTGATCTATAACTAAATTATTATAGTCTTCATCCTTGTATGCAGATTTTGTGGATGCAGCTTTGTGAATTTTTACATTTGACCGTTAATATTAGAGCCCGACCGATATATCGTTTTGCCGATATGAGCCTGTCG
>NW_015776741.1:0-933 GCF_001515625.1 Sinocyclocheilus rhinocerous | reverse complement strand
TGCCAAACCATGCACGCAGCAGCCGCTTGCTTTAGTTAAAAAGAAGTGTTCTGGGAATGTTGATGCTTTAATAACAAATATTTATCCGGAGCGTGTATGCTGGTATTTCATAAATGTCATGGAGAAAAAAAGTTACGTAACTAGTAACTAATTACTTTTGAAATAAAGTAATCAGAAGAGTAACGTGATTACTTTTAAAAGGGGTAATCAGTAATCAGTAATTTGATTACATTTTCGGAGTAACGTGCCCAACACTGCTGTTAATGCACAATTAGCCTACTATTTTAAATCGAAAAACTGTAATACTGTACATGTATAAGATTTCTATTCGAACTGAAATCATAAATCTATTCTAGGCTATCCGCTGCCATTTTCAAAGCACAATGCAAAACTGAGACATTTCATTCACTGAGGCGCTTCAATCGGCAGCACAGCGCCAAAATAAAAGCTTGTTGATTTTAAGTTTGAAAATGATGAAAATTCATATTAAAAAAAAAAGTAAACATTAGCATTTTATTTTATGTTTAGTATAAAATAATTGCATTTTTATTTAATATGAATAATTTAATATAATTAAAATATAATATATTATCACACTTTATTATTTTATTATTTAAAAAAACGAAACAAATAAAGTGCAATAATATTATTATCGCTATTATTAATTATCTTTTAATAGTTATTTTTAATGGGTCACACTATGTGCAGTGTGAGGACCAAACCAAGCCAGGTGCTTATGAGAACCAGGCTGAAAAACGTATGTGCACCCTTGACGATACGCAGCACTATTATAAACTATTAGTAGTGTCATAGTGACACCCAGTGGACAACGCTAATAGCAGCTGTAATTAGAAGAATGCCTGCAAAAAAACAAAAACAAAAGATCAGTAATTTAGATACATGAAGATGTGGAATTATTTTATGATGGATGCA
>NW_015776740.1:0-932 GCF_001515625.1 Sinocyclocheilus rhinocerous | reverse complement strand
CCCAGTTTCTCCCTCATATGCCCTTATTTGGTTTTCCTGTTCCTGATTGAGTTCCATTGGTTTCACCTGTGTTCCCCTTGTTATCTCATTTAGACCTGAGTACTTAAGCCCTGTGTTTTCCCATGTCCATCTTCGAATGTTATACGTCATACCCCATGCTATGTGTGTGTTTTCCTGTGTTTGTTTATTAAAATCTGTTCCTGAGGAATTTCCTTCGTCTCCTCCACAGTAGCAGATCGTGACACTATTCTTATAACCCAGTCAGTGTGACACATTTGTAAATCTCCTTTTGTTCAAGCAGCATACAATGGTATTTGCATAAATAATTGAGCATATTCAAATATATACCTATTTATGTACACAGTTGTTAAATAAGTGGACAAACACAACACTGTGAGGGAGTCAATAAAATGTGTGCTTTCACTTTTGTGACTGAGCCTCTCGTGTTTGTTGTAACTAACAGATGAAGCCCTCAAGTCAGAAACAGTGACTCTAATGGCGTGCTTACGGCTAATAAAGTCTGTCCATCACACTGTGTTTGTACTAATTATGCTAAATACAGCTAACTATTGATGCATGCTGAACTATCTTGTCGTGATAAATCACATTAATTTCCTGCCCAAATGTTTTTTTGTAAACTGCTTTCATACAAATAAATCATATATACTCCTAATATGATATATATCCTAGAAAAAAACAGGCAGATTATACATTAAATTATTTTAAAAAATACCAGTTTTGTTTCATTTCACATCATACCTTATTATGTGTGTGTGTGTGTCTGTGCCTAAAGAAAGTGTATGCTTAATATGCATACTTGCGTGAGTTTGTATTTTAATATTCTTGTGCAGCAACAGGGACACTGTTAGCCGAGGGCTGTGTGATATATATTGGCATATATAGTATATGTGTGTGTGTGTGTGTGTGTGTGT
>NW_015776739.1:0-933 GCF_001515625.1 Sinocyclocheilus rhinocerous | reverse complement strand
GTGTGTGTGTGTGTGTGTTAATGAATTGCAATGCTTTTGAACAATGTATTATATCACCCTGAATCAATATATTATGCAATATTATATTATCAACACTTGTCACTCTGAATACATTATATCAAATTGAATCATTGTGTTATGGCATCACTGTGAATCCCTCTGTTATGATAACACACTCCATCACTATATAACTGTAAGATCACTTTAAATAGATCTCTCTGAATCTACAAACATCACAGTTTATTACCACCACGAAGCACTATGAGCTATGCCTTGGAAATGTAACTTTAGTTTCACAACAACTTGTCACTGGGACAATACCCTTAAAGGGACAACTTTGTACCTTGATCTATCCCTAAGAGGTGCATGTCAGTACCTTAGAGTAGTAACATGTACCCTTAACCCTTGTGGAGAAAAGTAGCATTCTTTTAACAAAAATATTTATTGAAATAATACATTTTAAAAGAATATGCCTATGTGTGAACAGAAGGGTTTCTGACACCTAGTTGCATGTTAATTGCAGTTAAATGAAAATGTATTATAGTTTAAATTTATTTTAAATGCAGTTTGCAGAGTACTTTTTTTGATCCACTTACACATTTGAAATTACTCCTATTATATTTAAAATATGATTAAAGCGTGTTGCTGATTGTACTGACAAGAATTTATGGTAAACTAAAATACACTTCAATATAATTTATATTTAAACTTGTAAGTCATGTAAATATATTTGTAATTATGAACATTATGAACACATTTCGTCACCTTGGAATTATAAGGTTATATCTGCCATTTTCGTCCAAACTGAGTTATTCACATATTCTTATTCTGTGACTTATTTATATTATGTTATTTATATTATATTACATTATGTGAAGGTTTTTTTTGTTTTGTTTTTTAAGTTGTGTACATTTTGGGACTGATGTATGAAAG
>NW_015776738.1:0-933 GCF_001515625.1 Sinocyclocheilus rhinocerous | reverse complement strand
TGTGAGTAGTGTTTTTTTTTTTTTTTTAACCAAATCGGTTATTATTGTATTATTTGAGAATTATTAGAAAATTCTGTTTAATTCAAACTATCAATTTTATCAGCTTAAGTTTAAACACACACACACACAAATTTTGGCAACCCACCAAAATAAAAGCTTGCTGATATTAGATTTGAAAATGTTGAAAATTCATATAAAAAATAAAGTAAAAATTAAAATGTAAATATTAGTATAGTCTTTTTTTAGTGTACTATAAAAGAATTGTTTTTATTTAATACTCCTTTTTTATTTAAAAATCTAATAGTATTATCACACTTTATTTTTTATTTTTTTTGCAGTAATAATATTACTAATATTATAAACTATTTTATTTTTTAAAGTTATTTTTAATGGGTCACACTATGTGCACTGTGAGCACCAAACCAAATCTCCATGTGCTTTCATGAGAACCAGATTGAAAAACTTATGTGGACCCCCGTGTGTATATATGTATAAAATTCTGCTGTAATAATTACTACAATAATTATATAATTACTAACCCCTATAATAATTTAATTGACCAATAATAAGTTAATTGATCACTGTTAAAACAAACAAAAAAAACATTGAAAAACATGACATGACGAAATGTTGGCTGTTTACATAAATCCTGTCTCATCCCTTAGGAATGGATCAATATGACAGGCTTCCTGTGTGCGCTGGGTGGAGTGTGTTTGCAGCAGAGGAACACGTCTGCTCTGGCCACATACAGTCCTCCCATGGGCACCCTGAACGATCGCAAGGGCTCCATGGTGTCCATGGCCTCGTGTGAGGGGAACCCAGAGACACCCCTGAGTAGATTTCTGGACCGTCTTCTTTCGCTGATGGTGTGCAATCATGAGAAGGGCTATCAGATCCGCACTAACGTCAAAGACCTGGTGGGGCTGGAGCTCT
>NW_015776737.1:0-932 GCF_001515625.1 Sinocyclocheilus rhinocerous | reverse complement strand
ATGGGAAAGCAGTTTTGTTGTTTATAAATCTTAAAGGATGTTATGGACGTCTTGGTTTGAACTGAATAGGTTAAATTTCACATCTTTGTAGTCTTGGTCAGTAGGTTTGAATTTTGCATAGTTCATCTGTTCATGCTGTTACTATAGCATGAATGCACATAAGTTCATCCCTCTATGGACCTAGAGTTTGGGTTACTTCATGTGTCATGAAGAAATACGTCCAAACCTCAGCCATCCAAAACACGAGACCTCTTGTTCTTTAGTCACAGTCCCCACCCAGATATCCAATCCATGATTACATCTCTGTGTGCACCAAACCTCTGCAGAACAGACCTATTCCAACAATAGATCTGATATCTGTTCAATATTTTATTATTAAGTGGCCCTTTTTTTGGCCCTTTCCACATAATTGAGGAAACTGTTTGCCAGCTGCAGTCCATTACACTTTATTCAGTTTGTTTTAAGAGTCAAGTTTAAACAAAATATCCACTTATTTTCAGACTCTTATTCAATATTTTGCATCATCTGTCCATCTTTTTAATATCATTATATCATTTGATGTTATGTCCTCAGTGCCTCTGGCAGCGTACAAGTGGCTGGTGTGTTTCTTACTGGGTGAGAGCCAAAGGAAGCTGTTTCATGAGAAATCTTCTGGACTGGGAGACTTTGAGGCACGGAACAACAGCCAAGTATGTTTTAATCCTGATTTTAATAGCGTGAGACCTTAAAATGTCATGGATCTATGTTTGCTGGCAGCACAGAGGGAGGTGAGGTATGCTATAGGTTTGTAAAACGCATTACCCAGCTACCTTATACCTCACACTGAGAGTGTTTTTGATTATGCTTAATAGCCTCATGGAAACTTATCTTTTTTACATGTCATAAATGGTTTAAAGGGATAGTTCACCCAAAAATGAAAATTTTATGTTTAT
>NW_015776736.1:0-933 GCF_001515625.1 Sinocyclocheilus rhinocerous | reverse complement strand
GTTTAATATTTTTATTTAATAATAATAATAATATTATTTTATATATTCTAATAATCATTTATAATATTTTAAAGTCATATTGATAAATATAATCAAAATTTTGGATTTTGAAAACAAAAAAAAAACACAAAAAAAACAGGGTAACCAGAACCACAACGTGAAGCTGAAAACACTCTTTAATCATTTTGTAATAATGACCGGCTGACTTTTACCATCTCGTCTTCCATTATTCACCCTAACAGAAAGCTCCGCCTCAAGCGCACGCCATTGGTGGAGGCTGAAGATGACATCACTGCTCAAATAAAGCCATCAGTGTTTTGAAAGTGCGTCTTAAGCACCCAGAGCTCATCCAGAGTGTTTGAAGATGAAATCCATTTCCTCCAGCTAACGATAGCAATCTGCTGCTGTCTTCAGTGTTTACACGCACTCCTCTTTCATTAGCACACGTCTGAACATCTCTAGGGTTTACACATTCAGACTTATCCATCTTTACATCTAGTACAGGCCACTCAGAACACATTAGTGAAACCAGTCAGGCCAGCTGCAATATCGTGACAGTGAGTTTCGCACAGACAATTCACAATTAACAGAAAAACATGATTTTTCTGTCTCTTCAGCTGCTCGAGTGTTCTAAAGATAAAGATAAAAACATCAAACTTACTTTTATCATTAAATCACACCAGTATTTAAACTGCATATGGCCTAAAAAATATATAGAATTAGAGATTTGTTGAAATAAAACGGAAATGTCTATATGGGTTATTGCTATTATTAAATATGAAATACATTTAATTATAATAAATGCTGCTGCACACAATCTCATCTCTGCATGTGAAGTGAGTTTTTGTCTGGTTATGAGAAGTGATTATATGACATACTGGTAAAAAATCTATAGCCTGAATGCACTGTAAGTCGCTTTGGATAAAAGCGTCT
>NW_015776735.1:0-933 GCF_001515625.1 Sinocyclocheilus rhinocerous | reverse complement strand
AGTGAGAGATAAAGAAATAGGAAAGAAGAGGCTTTTAAATGATGGCGGACGTTCCCTTTATTTTAAAAAAACGTGTCAGGCTACTTGCCAGTATCTGTGCAAAAGTTCATACAGGTTATACACAAAATAGACCGTAACCATGCTTCATGACAGAAACCAAGAGCAGCAGAGGCAAAGGTTCAGAGAAAGGTGAAATATTTACACCAATTATAGAAAGTAGAGGGACAAATGTGACATTTTGAGGAATGATTTGTCTTTAATGTTTAGAACCACATAGCTTTGATGTATAATAATCAGAACTGTCAATTTAATGTTAATTCAATGTGATTATTTAGAAAAAAATAATCATGCCTTATGTAATTCTGCAGTAAGGAATTTTTTCTTAGCAAGTCGCACCTCAAGATGCATTTTTAAAGCCTTTCAAACTTCTTATCTTGACACTGCATTCTAAGAAATGGTGCTCATGCCGCAAGACATGCCGCAATAGATGCAGATGTTGGTCTGCATTAGCAAGCAGCTTTCTGTTGGACAACTCAGCAAACCGACATGACCAACTGAACCTAATTCGATTCACCTTCACGCAAAATTACTGAAACATGACTGGATTTCACCTCCAAAAATTCCCGAACAACAGTAAATGTGACTGCATCTTTAGACTTCTAAATTCACTGATTGGTATTTTTATTCAATGATTAACTTGTCTGCCACAATGTCTTCTTTTACATTTAACGTTTGCAATTTAATAACAAACATATTTCATTTTTCCAACTTATGCTAGACCTCTACTATATACAAGGTCATCTGAATAGACAGTATATGCGAGACTGTGCTTCTTTCAAGCCACTGTGTTTCTGAATGTTCATCTTGTCTTTTTTTGGACAAGAATGGTTGTGGACTCCTGTTGTTGGGAATATGCTGGAGTTGCTGGTTAAG
>NW_015776734.1:0-931 GCF_001515625.1 Sinocyclocheilus rhinocerous | reverse complement strand
GCTAACTGTATGATTCTATTACCTTGAACTGTTCATTTGTGAAATTTCTTTCATTGGTGTTTTTTTTTTTTTTACCCGTTTCATTTTAGTTTTCTATCTCCGTTTCCTTATTGTAGGGTACTTACACCTTTATTGTGTGTCTTACTTTTCCACTTCCTATGTATACAGTATGTGTGCATATGTATATGATTATTCTTACTTCTTACTTTGATGTTACATACAAATGTCTCTTTTAATACTTGTTAATGTTCTCCTGAATGTGTTTGTATATTTTCATCTGTTTTTTTAAATATAAAAAAAGCATTTATTCATGAGAATGAACTCTTATGATCCAGTCACTGCGCTGTAGTATGCATGAAGTCGTATAACAGCGGAGGATTCAAATCTCACGAAAGAGTTTCCGCGCTGTTAGTTCACCTCTGTAAACATGACCGTAACAATATTTAATAGGTAACAACACGCTCATGAGAGAGCGCTTTCTGCGCGGAACGCCGCGATGAATTTAACACTCGCAGCGCGATTCATAAGTTCTCCGGACTACCGGAGCAAGCGTGTTTCAAGCTTTTGTGGACATATTCTCTCGTCCTCCAAACATGAACCAGCACCGCGTATCATGCGCACATATTTCATCATGTCTTTGTCAAATGAAATATTTGCAAAATAAGGACTGATACAGCGGTATACGTCTGATCATGAACGCGATGACACGTCTGATTATTGTGATACATGGCTAACAATGATATTAGACCGAAAATTCAAAGAGTGGACAAAAAAAGTAACTATGCCTTTATTCTTTCCGTGTTAAACTGTGTGTCATTTTTTCACACACTGTAGTGCTGGTCAACGTAGTGAAAATATTAGACCTTTTAAAGGGGTCATATGATGCGTTTTTTAAAGATCATTATTTTGTGTATTTGGTGTAACAGAATAT
>NW_015776733.1:0-933 GCF_001515625.1 Sinocyclocheilus rhinocerous | reverse complement strand
CAAAACTTCCAGTCCACCCTCAGAACGCCTGCTAGACAAAACAGAGTTCCTGATCTTATGGGACTTATTCCTTCAAATAAAACCCAGTAGCATTATGTATATCATCAGCACTTTAGTCACTAACAAATAAAGACAACGGGACAACCCCTGAGCTTCAGATATCAGAGCTCTGCTGTAGATGCACAGATCTCGCTCAAGACAACACTTAAAGAGTATTCTAGTTCTTGTTATTTTAGGTGAAGAATCTATCTTTCGTGAGGAAATCCCCAGGTACTTGACACAGCCTTTAACAGGTATATGATGGGTTGAGTATCATAAAGACAAAAGACTTCACACTTTGATCAATTTAAATATAAGCCCGAGGCTTCAGAGAAAAGTCGAATGATATTAATACTTAAATGAATGTGACTTTGGTGTGTAAAGCAGTAAAACAGCTAAAAGAAGAAGAAACGGGGAAATCTCCTGTCGCCATTAACACGTTTAGCAGTTTGCAAGCTAACCAAAGCAGGTCTCAGCGCGATTCCAATCACTGAATCATTTTGCGAATCATTTGATTCAAATGACTCGGAGTTTCGAACAGCGGCCTTTCTCCGTCGCTACTTGGAAGAGACCGAATCCGTGTTTACGACCAATGAGACGCACCCTTTCTGTTACTCACGTGCGAGGCGTGTTACTCACACAAAATAACATCTATTGATGTTAGATAAAGCATTGTAATGTTACAGTCAACCGCGAATGATTAATGTTGCTTCGATTAAAAACTATAAAATTGACTGAAGGGTTTCCATCAGTTTAAGCACTTTAAATACTTAAAAACACAGACCTTTCTTCAGCCGAATCTCCTTCTTCTTTAAATTTTATTGGCGGTTGGCAAACCCAGCCGAATCTCAACAGATGCGCAGCCTTATGACGTCTCTTCTTCTTCTTCTTCTT
>NW_015776732.1:0-933 GCF_001515625.1 Sinocyclocheilus rhinocerous | reverse complement strand
TGAGATTAATTATTCATTTCCAAAACTTCAAATTGAATTTAATTACAAAACTTCACAGACCTGAGCCTCCATTCGTGCCCTGCGCTCCTCCTCTTCTTTGCGTCGGCGCATGTTCTCGTTCTCTTGACGGGCCTCTCCAAAGGACTGCAAGAACTGGTCGAATATCCCAAAGAACTCATCGGGCTGCATCTTATCAATATCTTCACCAAAGTGCTTGACCGCCTTTAAGAACTGGAGAACAGAAGCACTGGTCATATGAAAGCCATTTCCTGCTCTCTTTACTTTCAGAGTAATGACGTGAACATGAATACTTCAAGATGTAGTGACAATGAAATAAATAAACAAAAATTTTCATAATATTTAAAAAAAATATGTAAAGAATGTTTTAAAGTGCAAACCAAGAGGAACAACAAATTGCAGTGAAATGGGCAGACAGCAGCATAACAAACTCTGGGGGTCTAATGAACTTCTGGTAAATGAAGTGTGTGACGCACTGCTAGTTATCCGGTCACCGGTAGCCAAGCATAAAGTGGTCTTGTTAACCCAGATTTCTCCAGTGACTGATTACAGCCTAAACACAGGGGACTGGAGTCTTGCCATGGCAGTGCTGCTGCCTCGTACCGTCTCACCACAGGGGAGGAGGCCTAGTCTTCCCACAATGCCTTTGATGTGCCTTTATCACTGCCATATGGAACAGCTCCTCCGTGGGCCTGTATGTGCCTGAGCCAAGGGGCATATTTTTATTTCTCCTTTGCCCTGCTTTTATATCTCTTCTTATCGGTCTCAGACTTCAGACAGGAGGCCTAGGTTGGGTTGGAGATACACCTTTTCTGCTATAGAATGCATGTGGCATGTTATTGTGCATTTATGTGTAGGCCCTCTCTATTAAGATATATGCATTAAAATACAATTTATACATAGGGGAAATAAAAT
>NW_015776731.1:0-933 GCF_001515625.1 Sinocyclocheilus rhinocerous | reverse complement strand
CCCCTGATATTCTGGAGAAGAGACCAGGATCGTAAGTGCTAAATGTGTTAGCCTCAGTGAAGCCCACAATATAGTTTGTCCCCAACAAAACGTTAAAGGAATAAACCCAATTCTTAGTTCATGCGTCACTCAAGCGACTCCCCCCACCCCCCCAAAAAGCGCCACATCTCTGGTCTTGTTCCGATACTCTTTCATAGTTTCTTCTGCTTTCATCAGCACAGTCCAGACTCATCTAAAAGCAGTATCTCTAGCGTCTCATAAGCTAAGTGCTGTCTGTAATTTATGGCAAGAAACCCAGTGAGAAAAAGCTACAGCAGAGTATTGGAACGGGACACAAATTCTTTCGGCCTTTTTTAGGGCTGCTGGCCACCAAACTTGGAGCCGAGTTTGTTGATCAGGGTCATGATTTTGGGGTTGCTCTGGTACTTGGCGATGTTAGCGGGGTTCTGCGCCACATCCTGGAATGCTGCCATCACCTCTGGGTCCTGGAAAATGAGAATGCGTAAACAATTTTCCATCATGTAGATACTATAGTCAGCTGAGACGCTCAGGAATGTCAGATACAGTAAAGTTTATTATGGACATTTATGAATATGGTTCAATACTATTGCTAACTAACCCAAGTAACCCAAAGTAGGACCACTAGAAATAGTGATTAACAATTTCAATTGTTTTATTATTACAATGTATTGTGAAGCATCTGTCAAACAAGAATCAATTCAGATTGGGTTCAGTAAGTTTTTTTTATTTTTTAAAGAGATTAATAAAAATAATTTCAGCAAGGATGTATTAAAAATAGATCAAAAGTGACAGCAAAGACATTTGCATCGTTACAAAAAAAGTCTTTAAAATATTCTGTTTTTGAAAATTCTATTTGTTCTTTTGAAATGTATTAATCAAAAATAGTTTTCAACATTGATAATGATAATAAAT
>NW_015776730.1:0-933 GCF_001515625.1 Sinocyclocheilus rhinocerous | reverse complement strand
AATCGAATCGTGAGTTGAGTGAATCGTTACATCCCTAATTTTAAGGCGACTGCATAACTAGTAGTTCATGCCGGTGAATAAGGAAGGGGAAAAAACAATGTGACATGAGTATGAAGGGTGATCGGGGTGACTGAAGCAAGCAGAAGTGATCACCAGGCCGTCATTGCGACACGGAGGGAGTCAAACTCAGGCAGAACAGAAAACTCACAGACTCTGAAGAGATTTTCGTCAAGAGCTCTGGCTCTGGGGTTCCGACCAGCATCAAGATAAGCTTCAACTGATCAATATCTTTAAGAGCAAAATAAAGGAAAATGCAGGGAATGGGGTGACTATGAAAGCAGGGATTGGGGGGGAAAAAAACAACAATAAAAGTAATCGTTTAACAAAAGAATAAAAACAGCACAGGAAAATGGGATAAAGGAAGAAATAAAACGCAGTCATGATTGGTTCAAAGCCAACATGCATTCTGTAATAACAATGAATGGAGCTCACAGCACTTCTCAGGTTCCTCTATTGTTTTACTGAGCGAGTTGGCACAGCAGATGTAAGCTAGTACACTTACCTGACCGAAGTACACTTCCAGCAGACAAAATCTGAGTCAATGCAACAGCGTGTCAGGCAGATGCGTTCTGTACATCTGTACATGACACTGACCACATTTACATGCACATCATTTACAGATTATTCTGGTTTACAGATTATTCTTCATATTCTGGTTAAGCTATTATTCTGATAAAGCCATTTACATGTGCTCTCTTTCTCTATATATATGAGATTCAGCAAGGATGCATTAAATTGATCAAAAGTGACTATAAAGACATCTATAATGCTATAAAAGAGTTCTATTTCCAAACGCTTTTCAACTTTTCAAAAATTATCACCAGCAAATGAGCAGCAAATCAGCATATTAGGATGATTTCTGAAGGATCGTGT
>NW_015776729.1:0-933 GCF_001515625.1 Sinocyclocheilus rhinocerous | reverse complement strand
TCTCGACTTGAAAATGAAGGTGCAATGAGTTGATAGTGATTCTGTCAACATAATTGAAAAGACGTGTTAGGATTAGGGAGAATTTAACTATTTGGAAAAAACGTATGAACCCACATTATGAAAAAGTGATCTTTTCATATATTTTACTTTCCCAGGGGTCCACTTAAAATGTTAGTAAAGTTTTATCAATTTCATCATATTTTGCTGTTGTGTGAACTAACACACTACAGCATGCCTTCAGGGAAGAATAAGGATTTTAAACAAAAAGTTCAATGTTGTCAGAACAAGGCAAGTTATCATATTTCTTCTATATGTATGTATATTATGAAATATATTATAAAATATTATGAAAGAAGTCTCTTATGCTCACAAAGACTGTTTTCTTTCTTTCTTTCTTTTGAATATATTTTAATATATAATTCACTCATGTGATGGCAAAGCTGAATTTTCCGGTCTTTAGTGTCACGTGATCCGTCAGAAACATTTTAATATGCTAAATTATTTTGGATTATTGTTTGTGCTCAATTACTTATAATGGTTCTTATTATTATCATTGTTGAAAACAACTTTTGCTGCCTAATGTTTTGTGGAGTCTGTGATAACTTGTTTCAGTCCAAGTTGAATGGACAGCAATTATTTAAAATAGAACTTTCTTTAATGTTGCCATCAATTTAATGTGTCCTTGCTGATTTACAGTATTATTATAATTTTTTTACCTTTTCTTTTAAAAAAAAATCTTACTAGCCTTTTAAATGTTGGTTTGCCACAATTTCCAGAAAATATTAGGCAGCTGTTTCCAACATTGATAATAAGAAATGTTGTTTGAGCAGCAAGTCAGCTTATTAGAATGATTTCTGAAGGATCACGTGACACTGGAGTAATCGGCTCCTGAAAATTCAGCTTTGCATAACAGGAATAAATTACATTTTAAAA
>NW_015776728.1:0-923 GCF_001515625.1 Sinocyclocheilus rhinocerous | reverse complement strand
CCCAAAGTTGGGTTGAAATAACCCAGCATTTTTTAGAGTGTATACAATGTGGAAAAGGGCAATTTTTCTCTTTGCTGGCAAAATTATAGAACAACTGACAAATCTATTAGTATGCATCACAAAACAGTCTGTTTTTGTATTTCAGAAGTTCCAAGTTGAATGTATAATGGCTTAATGTGTTCTATGAATTTTTCATTGTTATAATGAATATACTATATATAAAAGTATATTTATCATAAAGTGTGAAAAGAAGCCATATGTTCATAGAATGCATTACAAATGAATGGAAAAGCATAGTGATCCAATCAAATCAAAGGATGAAAACCAAACACTGAGCAATAGATTTATCTTTTGTCATGTACTGTTAGTTATTTTACATTTTGTATAAAAATGTGTAATGTTTGTGTAAGCAATTTGTTTTTTGTTTATTATAATTTATTTTTGTGCCATGAATATATGTACTGTGTTAAAGTGTGTGATATCAAGTGAATTCATAATGAAGTGATTGTTGTCCTAATGCATGAACGCTATATTGAAAGTATACACTCGCTTCATGAAATAAAACTTGATGTGATATAAATTAATGATCATGCTGACAGTAATCAAATATAATTCTTGACGGTTTGGTCTTGATTAATTTATATACTGATGTAATTTGTGCAAAAGGGTACTAGGAACTTTACAAAATATAACGTGCTTCTCATTAAATGTACATATTCATTTCACCAGGACATTTTGTAGTTTTGCTTAGCCTTGTTCATGTAGTTTGCTAACTCGGACAATTAGAAAAGGTACAGGATTGTTTTTAATCTCCATCTAATTTAGTATAACTTTCAAATTCATATCACATATTTGAAAGTAATATAATTAGCACATAATCCAATAAATACTATATATATATATATATATATATATATATATAT
>NW_015776727.1:0-933 GCF_001515625.1 Sinocyclocheilus rhinocerous | reverse complement strand
TTTAAGAAGACTCACTGTAAGGAGCTGGTGCCCATCACTGAACTGAACGGAGTGGCATCGCTCTGTAGGCTCTACGACTCACTGGCCACTCCAGAGAACGGGGTCAGAACACTTTCACTTCATTGATGTGTACAGCTAATATTGCAGCTGTACTGTAGATGGACCGTATAACTGACCATCATTCATGGAGCATCAGTGTATTGCTCAAAACATTTAGAATGACATGAGGGAGATTTTTCTTTATGGGTAAACTAGTCCTTTAAAAGCATGCTTTTATTCATATCTGGGGTGTATTTTTACTGACTGTTTTGTTTTCTGATCTTGCAACTCTCAAGTCTTGTGTCAGTGTCTGGCTTAATTAAACTTAATTAAACGTAATATTTAGCTCTACTGTAGCTAGTTTACACAAGCGTAATACTATAACTCTCTCTGGCTGGTCAGGTGAACCCAGCGGACTCTGAAAACTTTGGCCGTATGGTGGAGCTCTGGTTCATCTTCAGTCTCATATGGTCTGTGTGCGCCTCCGTAGATGAGGATGGACGCAAGAAGATTGACAACTTCCTGCGGGAAATAGAGGGGACTTTCCCTAACAAGGTATACAGTGGGCCAAAATGTGTATGAACACTTAAAGATGAAGCGTGTAATTTCTGTGCCATTAATGTCACCAAATAGAATTACAAAATAATGACTTAAATACATGTGAAGTGATTTCATTTTTTGTAATCCAGTTTACACGTTTTTAAGTATCCAAATACTTTTTGGGGCCACAGTAGTCTACATACAGTGTGAAATAGATAACATGTTTGTGTAATTAATTTAAATGTATGCACGCACATACTCACACATGCTAATGTTACATGAAAAGTACTGATTCTCTGGATCTAGAATAAATGTTTAAGCCTTTTTGCCTACAGAAACAAATATATTACTGGA
>NW_015776726.1:0-933 GCF_001515625.1 Sinocyclocheilus rhinocerous | reverse complement strand
AAAGGTTAAAACTCCTGTTCTGTGACTTCTGTCTTTTGCCTAAAGCAAGAGTTCACAAGCGCACATGATGTAAACAAACATGAAGGAGGCCTGCCGTCCCCAGGCGCTTCCTGGAAGCTCTCGCTCGGTTCAGAACTGCTTTTTAGGATCTTTCTGCACTAGTTTGTCCTGTCGCTGTTGATTAGAGATCAGAGAGATGTTTCTGTTGACGTGTATTGATTTTGCCGGTTCAGGCTGTTTGTGAGTACACAGATCGAAATAATGTAATACTACTGACTGAACGAACTTGATTGAATTTGCTTTGTGTTTAGGTGAAAGTTTAGTTGATTTAAAGTCACATTAAAATGTCAAACTACAACACATGCACCAACAGTGACTGCAAAACCGAATGAACGACTACTACAGACTTCAGAAACAGTAGAGACTTGATATGTGACTATTTTAAAGACATTTCACTTTAAAGCAAGACACCACAGGTGAATAGGGGAAAAAAAATTAACAATAGATATCAACATATTTTCAAAGTTAATTACAGTACATGAAGAAATGCAAACATAACATTTCAGAAAACTTGTACCACAAAAAAAAAAAGTTT
This sequence comes from Sinocyclocheilus rhinocerous, assembly GCF_001515625.1. NCBI lineage: Eukaryota > Metazoa > Chordata > Actinopteri > Cypriniformes > Cyprinidae > Sinocyclocheilus > Sinocyclocheilus rhinocerous. Next base: position 338 of record NW_015776726.1, on the reverse strand, counting down.
ATGTGTGAAAATTTAGGCATTATCTTATGAAATATGCACAAATTTGCATACACTTCCAGAAAATAAATATGAATATTGGATAAAGCCAAAAATCTCGTTTCATTTAGTTGACATTCAGTTTGAGGTTTTTACATATGAGATTTTTGAGTTCTTGTTTTATCAAAGAGAAAAAATGCATTTGCATTATATGATACCAGGTGAAGGATATATCAAAAAATATCTCAGTAAAAACCTTTAGAATATAGATAGGAATAAAACTCCAAGTTTTGGTGTATGTAAGTGCTGCTGCAGTGGAGAAAAAAACTCATTTTGAGAGAATGGCCTTTAAAAATATTGGT
>NW_015776725.1:0-933 GCF_001515625.1 Sinocyclocheilus rhinocerous | reverse complement strand
AACACACTCCCCGCCTATAAACGCTATTTATAGACAGTGGGGCGTGGCTTCAGTCACGCCGCGCCTATCAGCGCTCAGAGTGCCAATGAAGCACCGCCCCCCAGGCTGATGACATAATGGCTGCTTGAAATTTGAGAGATGAGATAAAATAGCAGTTTACAGTGAGAAGCGCAAACGACGCGATTTATACCGTATTACAGCTACACCGATCCCGTTTAACGACGTACAGCGGTAGCGCACACTTTAAGCAACTATTTGAGGAAACTACTGCGAGCGAAAGCGCGGTAATGAGTTTATTTCATCGAAGGAAAGCGAAAGAGACGCGCTTTTCTCTTCTCAGCGCGAGACGCTTTAATAGCGGTTTCAGCTCACGATACTCATATTCATAACAAAAACCTTAAAGCGATAGACTCCCGTTACCGGTAACCGGGCCCCGGTGAAGCGTGTGCCGGTGTGGACTCACCTGTAGGCGGTTTCTGGGGTTTTATTCCTCTGCGGCGCTTTTTTGCTGCTTGAAGAGAGTTTGAGGCGAAATGGCTGATAATCTCCCATCAGCCACCGCGGCTCCGATTAGCCTACTTTTTTTTTATTATTATTATAAATTTTTTTTTATGCCAAGCTACCAAAGATAAAAGTACAGAAAATATCAACATTACGTACAAAGAGGTGACATTACATGCAAAGCACCATTTATAGACATATGTCACAATAAATAAATAATATAATAATAATAAATAATACAAAACGAAAGCATTAAAAAGATGAAATGACTGTTTTAAAAGCTTTGAGATTCTTGAAATAGTTTGGATATACTGTTGAACCTCAAAATCAATAAATAAAGGATTCTGATGAGTGAATTTACTGCGGTGAATGTTACATTTTGCAAGAAGTAATCGCCTAATAGGTTAATTATAAAATATTCATTAATTTGAT
>NW_015776724.1:0-933 GCF_001515625.1 Sinocyclocheilus rhinocerous | reverse complement strand
GCTATAGAAACTGTTAACCCTCTCTGTTCAGCTCTGATAATTTAATGAAATTTCAACATTTCTATGATGAAAAGCTTATGTGGATTTTATATATCGAAATGAGCAAGAACATGTTGATTTAGGCGCTATTTTTTTATTTTTAAGTTCTTTATCCCCCTTGTTGTTTCTTGTAGAATCTTAATATTTGTACACAGACAACTTCTGCTTTGACCTCAGGAGAATTGAGTTGGAGAGTGGTGTTCATGTATAATAGTGATTTCACGGCTGTAGCTCATTTTTAATAGCTTAAATTCATCCCCGGTCTATTCATAATATGCCTGCAACAGAATTCCTTTGAATTAGTTTGAATTTCATAATTCATCAATTTTAGATAATGTTTTGTTTAAAGCTGTGGGGTAAAAAAGTACAGCAAAATTGTTCTAAAATTGTAGTTAAATTACAGATATACCTTATGTCAAAACTTTTAGGTAATTAAAGGCAAAAACAGAGGCAAAATAATTGATTTTTAAAAGTGCACCTTTCTAAGCATTTTAAATTGACTTTTGAAAACAAGAGTTTTTTTCATATTTGTAATGCAAAACCTTAAAGAAACCCGTCAAAAATCATATTTCTCATTGTTCTGACTATGTGCAAAGACTCTCGGACACAGCAAATATTATACGGAAACCAATGATTTTACAGTGGTTTGATATTTGAATATCGATTTTTAGACTAATCATGAACCGTGTTGACTCAAGTTCATACACATAATGGTTATTTTAAAAACCCATTACTTGTACTTTGAGCATATAAATACAGCTTTGGTGAGTTTATTTGCAAAGGGACACAACAAATGTGGAAGCAAAATGGCTTTATCAAATAAACAATATAGGCCTATTCTTTTCCACAATAAAAAATAACTGAAATTAAATATTAAATGACAAGATTAAAAAT
>NW_015776723.1:0-933 GCF_001515625.1 Sinocyclocheilus rhinocerous | reverse complement strand
GTAATCCCTGGTGGTGTCGCTGTCCGAGTGATGATAGATCACGATGGCCTCTCTGAGATCCTTGACCTTAAACATGAAACCTTTTCCACCTTTGGATGAATAAGAAAGGATTGGTTACAGAATATGGTTTTAGTCTGTTTTAATGTTTGATGAATGAAATTCCAGGTCAAGTTAAAGGGATAGTTCATCCCAAAATGAAAACTCTGGCATCATTTACTCACTCTCATGCCATTCCAAACCTGTAAGACTTTCTTTCTTCTGTGAAATACAAAAAAATAGTGTTTTTTAGTCCATAGAATGAAAGTCATTGGGGTCCAATGTTGTTGTTTTGGACCCCACTGATGTTCATTGTATGGTCAAAAACAGCTTTCGGGTGAATGATCCCTTTAAGTCAAGTAGTCAACATAATGTGATAACATTTTCACACCCATCTACACAATCATTTTCAATATCATTCATTTGGCTCGATGCAGTTGTGAAAAATAAGTTTTGTTTTTCGCCTGAAGGCACAAACATTGGCTCTGGCTTCTCCCCATTGCGGAAAAATAAAAAGAAAGATGGCGTCCTTCCCAGGCAATAGCTGCTGCCCACCGTGAAGCTGAGCTTCTCCTGCTTGCCAAGGAGACAGAAAGGCAAGGTCACCAGACAGATTGAATGATGACTGGTTGCACAGCAAACCTAATTAGCAACTTTATCAGGGGGAAATGGCCACGAGTCCAATGGAGAAACAAGTAAGTAATTGGGCCCAAAGGTGGCTGTGGGCAGCTGGCCCAAAAAAACAGTCTCCATATAGATACTCGACGGAAGAGGACATTGGACGGCAGCTTTCCATTTGGCCGACGGCTGACTGAGGACTATCCCAAGGGTCGGAGTCCCTGCGTTTGAGGTCTACGTGAGCAATTCCCAATCCCCATCTAGGTTTTCAAGAGAGAC
>NW_015776722.1:0-933 GCF_001515625.1 Sinocyclocheilus rhinocerous | reverse complement strand
GTTTAATAGTGGTTATACTAATTGTGTTGCATTCTGTTTGATGTAGTCCAAACTGAAGATAGGATTTGTCTTGGATGTTTCATACACTTCGTATTTCCTAACAGCATTCATTCTCATAGCTTGTAATGTAAATCAATGAGATCTTTATAACAGTGAAGCAGACTACTTACATAGATATTATTTGTCACTCTATATCTCAACAATATCTTAGTAAGAGGCTTAGTTTTATGATCAAAGCTCTGTCGTTTTTAATGTGGGGAAAAACATATAATGTAATGCAACATAACGATGATTGAAAAAATTTACAAATAAAAAATATCCTCAAGAGCCTGATGGATCATATTTGATATATTGATTATATCATATTTGATTTATATTTTAACTTAAAAAAAAAACATGTATGAATAATTAAGTAAATAAGTTGCTTCAGTCTAGTAAGTGTTCATCTTGAAATATTGCTAATAATATAAATGTTGTTCTTATGTACTGTAACTTTAGAAATATCAGTAAAGATTTCATAGCAAAAAGACCTAAAGGAAGACATTTTTAGATTTATACTAAAAGGCCTTTTACTTGCTAAAAATGTATAAACTATCAACTACAGAAGGCATGTAGTAGATTGTGTACAATAGTTTTTTCAGCAATGTTTTGATCATGTTGATTCAGATGCGGTCGAAATGAGAATCATTTTTAAAATACACCACCTTGTCAGATGGTAACAGGCTGTAGAATATTTGGACTAATATCACGGAATCAGCCTAAATTCATCAGAGACTTGACTGTGGTAGTTCTTGATGGTTGTCATCTGCTTGTTCATGTCAAATGTGTTTCTGATCAGCAGGACTGATTGTCCATCTCCTCATCACTCTGTGTGTTTTTTCCCTGTGGCTAATGTCTCTTTACTGAAAAATGGAAAACATCAGGTAATCATTT
>NW_015776721.1:0-933 GCF_001515625.1 Sinocyclocheilus rhinocerous | reverse complement strand
TTTATTAAAATGTATTTATATTAATTTATTCATTTTAAAATTGTTTAGTTTTTTTAAATAAATTTTGTTGTTTTGTCTTTTTTATTATTTTTTAAATATAAAAATATTATTTTTAATCTTTACATTTTTAAATAATGTATTTTTATTTTTAAAAGAATTTTAATAACCACACACACGGTTTTTTTATTTTTATTTATGCTTTAGCAAAATAAGAAATGATTGAAATAATAGCTGAAATAACAAGTTTTACATATTATATTTCTATTCATTTTAATATTAGTTCATTTTTAAATTAATTTTGTGTTTTTGTCATTTTTATCATTATTCTTTTTTTATATATGTCTGTATAATATTATAAATTTTCCTTTAATTTTAGTTACTTTTTATATTCTATTTTATTTCAGAGTTTTCAAATAACAAACACTGCAAAAATGATTTTCTAATTTAATATTTTGTCTTGTTTTCCAGTAAAAATTCAACATTCTTAAATCAAGATACATTTACCAGAGCAGCAAAATGACGATGAAGATATTAAGTCTTGTTTTCTGAAAAAAATGCACCAAAATTAAGTGAGTTTTTTCTTAAAAGAAGAACAAATATCTGACAATGGGGCAAGAAAAAGAATCGTGTAAACCCTATATGCGGATATTTTTCTTGTTTGAAGCAAAAACTCACTTAATTTAAAAAACCTTAACTCTGGTCTGTTAATGTCGACAGGTGATCAGCACTCACTACAGTAACATCGATATAAAGATAGAAGACGATTCAGATGCTGCAGATGGGAAAATTGTGGAAGTTCAAGACTTCAAAGCCGTGAGTAGCACATAATAAACCTGTTCGTCTCATTTCAGAGCTGTTCATAAAATAACTCATTTATTTTCACTCTTTTACAGGGCATTACAGCAGTCAAGTTTCCTGGAAAAGAGAAGTGTT
>NW_015776720.1:0-933 GCF_001515625.1 Sinocyclocheilus rhinocerous | reverse complement strand
ATTTTTTTTTTATGGTTTTAGTTTTAGTTACTATAGCAACCATGGTGCAAACAACATGCATCTTGTAAAACATACTCCAATAATCTTTTTTATTTACAACTTAAAAAAAAAAAAAATTTTTACAGTGCAGATCAGATTAAAAGAGAAATGGAGGGCCTGAGGGGAAAAAAAAAAAACAGAGAGAGAGAGAATGAGAAATAAGTGAGACAGAAAAGCAAGCAGATGTTTCAGTGCACTGTGTTCACGGTGTGTTTGAGCGACGCACTGCTGCTGGCGATTATGATGCCACAATGCACTAAAAATACTTTCATCAGAAGAAAATTCCCACGGCCAATATGTGCATTTGAAGTGCTTTATTTCATGTGCGTGGGCTGCTGAGGAAGAACCGCCGCAGGTCATGATGAGCACAGGAGAAAGTGAACTCTTTGTCTCTTCACATCCACACTGTGCTGCTGAAGGCCGCTGGTGTTTCTCAGCAGGTGGGGATTCTTTCTATTACTGCACAACATAAAAGAGCAAAGCTTGACTCAGACGAGGGAAATATCAGAGCAGAACAAGGCCTGTTTCTTCAACATGCAATCTGTTATTTCTGCTGCTAAGAGTCTAATAGTGGACGCCAAAAATAAACATGCGGAAAATAAATGTTTTCATCATTATTGCTCAGATTTTTGACATGAACACAGATTGAAACCATTTAGCAACCAACATACAGCAACTGCATAAACACACTAAACAACACTCTGAAAACCTTAGTAACCATCTAGCAATGCTCTGATAATGCAACAAACGAGATCTCAATGAGTTCTCTTGAGATTAAATGGTGAAAAGTCTCAGATGTTTCTCATGAGAAAAATTCTTTTCGAAGTTGTATAAGTTGAAAAAGACGTGTTTACAAGAAAATACTATTTCAGTCTTTTTACTTCAAAATTTCAT
>NW_015776719.1:0-932 GCF_001515625.1 Sinocyclocheilus rhinocerous | reverse complement strand
GCCTATATGCCTTGCAGATAAGACGAATAGCTCACATGTGCTCAGGGTGTGCTAGTGATAAAATCACGTCAGCAGTGTTGTCATTCTTGAAGCAAACTTTTGCCTGAATGATGATTAGCTTTACCGTTTTGGATCACTGCATTTAATTTGAGAATGTACATACAGAATGACACATCTGGCATGATAGAGTAAACAGTCACTAGCGCATGCAGTAACAACAGCAGTGTAAGCCGGTTTATTTATTTAGGGGACGCTGTTGGCCTATTTGTAATAAAATGAAAATACACAAATAACCTTAAGACACTTGGCCAAAATGAGTTGAAAAATAATTACAAAAATCTAATATCATGCTTCCCTAAAAAACGAAACAAAATGAAAACAGTATAGTTTTATGTAAATCAGAGAGTAATGTAATTTAGTAACATCAAAGTGCTTGCACAGAAAACTAACAAACAAAAAATAAAGCTAACATAAAAGGACAATCAAGTTGCTTACCGGCTTAATGTCCAAGAGATAAGCAAGGGCCGACTTTGTACTGCATTTGGCCCACCCTTTGCTCCTTCCTGATGCAGTGGGGGGCAGCAATGTAGTAAGAATTTGAAGAGCTCTGTAACATGAATCTGTAGTATGATAGAAAAACAAAAAATATGACATTTTTAATGGCTGGTATAATGGCTGACTTTAAACTCCAACCTTGTCTTCAGAGAACTACTAAAACTAATGATGTCCACTGAAAGAAAAACAACATTTTGACTGAACAAGCAAAGTAGCCTACCTTCACTCTCATTATCAGTTGGCATGGCCAGAGGATCTTTCACTGTGGACATCTTTTGCAACTTTGGAACAATATTTCCTTCCCATTTTCGAAGAAAGAGGTCAGCCTTCCCAGGAAACATTTTTCCAAACTCCGTGTCAAGCTACAACACAGGATA
>NW_015776718.1:0-933 GCF_001515625.1 Sinocyclocheilus rhinocerous | reverse complement strand
CTCCCCATTTCTCAGACTCTCGCCATATTGGATAGTTTGAATGTTTCCTGTTCATTAATCCGCACACTGTCCGCATGCCTATTCAAACCTGCAATATGTCAAATAAGGACGTTTTGGCCTCACCAGGTAGGAGTTGCTGGGCGGGTAAACAGCCAGCGGGCTGCGGCGATGGAGCGGCAGTGGTACGAGGGGCGGCCGTTCGCGGGTGAACGGCGGTTTATTGAGAGCCTTGTGTAACACTATAGCCAGAATGAGAGCCAACAGCAATAGCGCGACTCCAGCCATCAGCACAATGAACCACAGCTCACGGTAGAACGGCGAACCCCCCGCACCTGAGCCCAGCCGACCGCCGGCAGGAGTGGGAGGCTCGACACCTAAGATCACAGACAGGAGAGACAAAACAGGACACTGGTTTACATTCGATTTAAAGCCCACTTCAGCAGGGTTGCCAGGTTTTCACAAGAAAACCTGCCCAATCACTACTCAAAACTAGCCCAATCTGGTTTCGAGGGGGTCCCCAGTTAAAAATTACATTTGGGGGGGTTAAAATACACATTTTTTGGCGGGGCACCCCTGCAAAAAAAATCACATTCCAGAGGATAAATATCATGTTATTGGAGTCGCTTCAAACCGCTGACATGAAAAACAACCTGCAGCAACAGTGTTAAAGTAGCCCAATTCCCCACCGTTGGAAAACCACAGACTTGGCAACACTGGTTAGAGTAGTCCAATTCCGGGGGGAAACTGCAGACTTGGCAACACTGGTTAGAGTAGCCCCATGCGCACTGCAAATGTTCAGCCTTGTGTCTGTGCTTTTTCTATCCCAAGGTTAATGTCTTTAATCAAAAACACACTGAACACTGATGCACATTCTTTATTCACCATTATCTAGAAGAGTTATATATATATATATATACATAGCTGTTTTTTTTT
>NW_015776717.1:0-933 GCF_001515625.1 Sinocyclocheilus rhinocerous | reverse complement strand
TTTTAGATTTCAAGTGAGCATATAACAAGAAAAGCAAACATGCAAGGATGAATTGTTCACAATAAGACCAGTAGCATGCATTAAAGGGACACTCCACCCAAAAAATGACCCCTTTTGTTAATGTGTTAATGTTTAAAAGATAGAATATTTTTCTAAAAATCTTTGTGTCCAACTAAAGAAAGAAAGTCGTGTACATCTGGGATGACATGAGGGTGAGCAAATGGTGAGAATATTTTCATTTTTGAGTGGACTATACCAACTACTATATATTTAAAAAATATAAACAGGGTCAATTTTTTGATGACTTGAAAAGTAAAAGAAAACATGCAGGCTGTTGACTATTTTGTGAGGAAGAGAAATTGTACGCAATATTTAATTGGTGCACATGGATGGATTGCTAAAGCAAAACACCTCAGCGGCTCTGTAAATTCACTTTTGCTCTGTCTCTGTAAGAGCTATGCAGGTAATCCTTATTCCCCTGGCCTCAAGAGGCACTTGTCCAAAGCCTGCTCTCAGCAGGCAGAGCGGAACAGGTTGCAATTTTTACATGGACCCAAGGTATACACTCTTCTAAAAAGGTATGATTTATTATTGTATCAAAAATCTGCCTGAGGTAGCCTAAACCCTTAGCTGCAGTTTGACGTAAAACAAGCACAGTGATGCTGAAGCACCATGATTTCACTTGAACTGAAGAGTAACAGGCTCACTGTGGATTATGTAATTATTACACAATATCCTATTACAGCACAATGCATTGAAGCTATGTGTTCATTAAAATGGTGCTGCTCATTTTAATGAATGCAGCAGGGGTCTTGTCTCCATGGCCTTACATGTACTGCAGTTAAACATTCAGTGTATTACAACGATAGAAATATGCCTAATGTTGCATGTTAGTGGCTACCTTTTTGACTTTAATTTAATTTCCCATGCTCT
>NW_015776716.1:0-932 GCF_001515625.1 Sinocyclocheilus rhinocerous | reverse complement strand
TCTCGTCTCGTTCTCGTGAACCCAGTCTCGTGTCTCGTCTCGTCTGGTGGGATAAGTGTCTCGTCACACCCCTAGTGGAAACAGTGTTGGGTCTTTGCTGTGAACTATTACAATAAATCTTACCCGTTTCATTCATGTATGACTGACGCATATGAATCACATTAAGTTTATTAATTTGCTTATGTTAAAACTATGTAATCTAAATGGGTGGAAAATAGGTATGCAATTGAATTACATAAAATGTAAATTTAGACCAAAACATTTTTTTGAGTGTATATTCCCATTAGCTGTCCCATTAGTTATGTATGTATGTATTTTTATTTTTATTTTTAAAGGTTTGGTGTCCAAACAGATCACCAGCAGAATGGTCTTGTTCTGTAGGAATTTGAAACTTATAAGGAAAGGTTGATATTTTTAGTTAATAAAACATGACTGTGCAAAGTTTCTTTGGGATAAGCAAATGAGCACATTAATCTTTCACCTATACAAAAACATGCCACATGGGGACATACAGAATTTATGGCTATGGATGTGGAAATTAGGGCAGATAATAGGGTTAGCCATTCATCTTTTGTTGTGTTCCTTTTTGTTGAGACATTGTACCAGTGGCTCAGTTTCCAATGTACTGTTGCATTCATAATGTGTTGTATGAATAAAGCAGACTCAGGTTGCATGAATGAAAATGAGCTGTTGCCTTACAATCTTCTCTGTATGATGCTAAAAGAGAAAACTGGCGGGATTTGTCTGTCATAGGGAACAAATATTTGGTGTTTTCTTTGTTTCCTTGTCTTTCAAATATTGTTTCACTCAAATATTAAATGACTACAAATTGAACAATTTTCCTCTTTCCCCCTCTGGCCTTCTTCGGTCATTTTTGACCGAAAAATTTTATATTTTGAAATTTAAAAAATCTTAGCTTCATCGGAATGAGA
>NW_015776715.1:0-932 GCF_001515625.1 Sinocyclocheilus rhinocerous | reverse complement strand
GAGACGAGGATGCAGCAGCACAATGGAGGTCCAGCGTTCACCTGACTACAGGACGAAGCATCCGCTCTCATTACATAATGCGTGTTAGCGCTCATGCAAAATGATGCATCACTGCATCCGCATCCTCCATAACAACAACTACAGCAGCAGCATCCAGCGCGCCGCGTCTCGCATACTCACTGTCTCGCCGCGGATCCGTCTGTGCTTCTGCTGCTCTGCTGCTGCGGCGTAAACGAACGCGTGAAGCCGCGCGATGCGCTGCCGCTGACGCCCGCGACGGAGATGAAGCTGAGAGACATCAGCTGAGAGACACACCCACCTGCGCCCCGCCCCTTTTGGACGCGGCAGGACACGCCCCCTTCTGCTTATTATAAAGCGATAATAAGAGTGTATTAAACTAGGAAACCAACAATTAATCAGTTCATACTATAAAGATCCTCCAGGGGCCGGATTCACGAATAAAAAAAATCTTAACACTAACAAAGAATAACACTGCAATGGTCTTATTTTCTAACTTAAGCATAAAGATAGGTCTTTTGTGTTCACAAAAACATTTCTTAAGAATGTTATCTTTATTTCTCTAGATTTTTTGAAAGGCTAAACCAAAAAAAAATAAAATCATTTTAATAACCTCTTCAAATTAGATTTACCTCCAACTTGTCTTAAATTATACACTCTCTTCTTAATAATAATAATAATAATATCATTAGACTTTCATGAATTGCACTTAGGAACATTCACCAAAACCTTCTTAGAATTTATCTGAAGAAATTATTATTTTTTCTTTAGTCTAGTAAATAATGAGATGGTTCTCAATGGCCTGTGGTGTGTAAATGATGTTTTGTGTATTGTTTATGATGGACATTTGGGTTTTTAAATTTTATATTTATTATGCGAGTTGTTAATGTGAAGATTATGAAATGTTTTTTAAA
>NW_015776714.1:0-932 GCF_001515625.1 Sinocyclocheilus rhinocerous | reverse complement strand
AAGAGACTCCACAGAGCCCAGGTGAAAGCATACTAATGACTTTTTTTGCATGAGGTTGTCAGAAAGTTGAATTTCAGCCATCGCCATGCAGAAGAAATGAGTGTGAAATTACAAAATTAACTAGAAGCTGCTTTTTGATTCCTCAGATCATCCAGAGGCAGCTGGAGCAGGTGGAAGAGAAACAGAGGCAGTTAGAGGAGAGAGGTGTCGCTGTGGAAAAGGCGTTGCGAGGGGAAGCAGGTATTTCTCTTTCTGTCTCACTTCATTCTGAATGTTTCCTCAGATGCGCTGCTGAAGGGTTAAAGCCTTGGAGTAGATCTTCATATCTCATGCTTTTCTTTGTAGTGATACTTTGACCTTTAGGTCAGAGCGCTGCATGCTTGCTGTTGTTTCTAGATTCAAGCTTCAAACTACAGTGCAGACTTAAAATGATGTAAAATAATGTTTATGCATTATTTGCCTTATGATTAAAAGCGATTTTATGAACTTGGATTAGTTAGTATTCTGATGCATAATAATGTGATGCCTTTTTTTTCATATACAAACCTTGCTAGAAGGTTTTATCTCATTTCTAAATTTGTGACACCGGGCTCAACATAGACATAACATTAGCATTACATTCAGAGTTCACATGGTTATGGAAAACCTGGAAATGACAGGGAATTGTGATTTCCGGGCCTGGAATAGGCAATGATAATTATTAAAACCTTGAAAGTCATGAAAAAGTCATAGACTTTTTTGTAGTGAATATCTTTTTTTCTTGTTATGCTCAGCTCTAAATTATTTATATGCCAAAATTGCTTTTTGAGCTCTCCAGTTGAGCTGCAAGCGAATCTCAAGGCATTTTTTTGTTTTCTTGGACACATTTTTACATTTAAAAAAATCATTTAAATCTATTAAGTCCAAGGTTTTGTACCTGACATAAAGTTGGA
>NW_015776713.1:0-932 GCF_001515625.1 Sinocyclocheilus rhinocerous | reverse complement strand
ATAAATAAAACAAGTGCTGTTGTGGCTGCTGTGTGTCACATGACGCCCCTGCCCCCTCCACTTCACTTTCTGTCTACAATACTGTTCTATCCCAACAAAAAAGGCAAAAACGCCAAAAATAAGTTTAAAGAATTTTTTATATATATTTGTAACACTATATTGTTTTGTTATATTTTTATATGTTTGCTATTGAAGTAAATAGGGAAACTAAAATGATATTTGCTGTGGTCTCCCACGTATGTCTGTAGAAGTTAACCCTGCTATAATTTATTCCAAACATTCCAAACCCAGAAATGTGAAAATGCTCCCTCACTGTCAGTATAAACCCCGGTTATGAACGGAAAGCTTGTTTGTACATCTCTGCACAGCATGTTAGCTCCTTAAAAACTGCTCAAAATCTACATGGGAAAAATTGGTCTATAAGACACCCCCAAACATGCCCCACAGCCCTGAGGAATGGAATATCATATCATTATGCAAATTTGAAAAAAGTCATGTTCTCATCACAGATCGTGCTTGTGTTGTCATGTTTGTGGTTTGTGACAGATACAAGGGAGGAAGATGGCAGCTTCAGTTAAAGGCCAGTGAATCTGACTTTTGTCCCAGAGGAGACGGTACAGTCTGGGCCCAATTCCACCAGCCAATTATTCCCTCCGTATACTGCCTGCTGCGAGCCCTCCTACAGGCAGCTGTCCTTCCTGTCGCCCAGTGACTAAATTTGACAAAAATAGGAAATCTCTGTAGAACTGCGCTTGTAATTTAATCCAAAAGGTGTTTTTTTGAACCGAGTTTAACACAGTCTCTGTAATGCGAGCTTGGCCGCTGCAAATGGAATGGTAATTGCTTTTCGCTTCCCAGATATGTGAAAAGGACACATGAATCATCTCCGGAGAGGGATGGTTTTCAAAACCATCAGCACTGGATGTTTTTTT
>NW_015776712.1:0-932 GCF_001515625.1 Sinocyclocheilus rhinocerous | reverse complement strand
TGAACTTTTTGAGTTCTCTGTACTAATTGTAAAATGACATTGATTAGCCAGTTTGAATTTCATCATTCTAAATGAATCATTCACTTTAGGTTTTGAAACAATTTTGAAAGTGTTCTTATATAACCTTATAGTTTCACATACAGTAGATGCACATGGACCTCAACAACTCATAAATAAACCTTAAAAATGGCAACAAACATTAAATTTAACACCACCACCAGCTAACTGTGATGACAGGAATAACATCAGCATACATAATGCCATCAAACAGCAAAAGAACAATCTATAGAGCCCATAAAGGGACATGACAATGGGGGGAAAATTCTATTTCAATTCTTTTGCATTGTCTTGCAAAAACGTTGTTGTCTCCCAGACAAACTTTGTATGTGCTTATAAAACATTTGCTAGAAACTTTGCATTCATTCACAAAAGCATTGAAATATGGTTTTTACTTCAACTATATTATTTCCACCACAAACGTTTTACGAGGAAATGCAAAGATCTTTTGTGGGAACGCAACACCTTTGCAAGAGAATGCAAGAGAGAATGCAAATGAACACAAAAGCATTCAATTATTTCCTTTATTTCATCTTTTTTTTCCATTACCATGGTTCCATAATAATCCTATAATAGTCACCACATGATCTGTGGGAACTCACAAACTCTTAACAAATCAGCAACATTTTCCCATATGTCATATAGTTTGTTCAGACTCAACTGTGTTAGGCTTAGTTGGTTTGAAATGTTTTTATATACATTTAGTTTCCAAAGCGTCTGTGACTCAAAAGCTCCATATGCTGAATAAACTCCTTTCTAACATTGTTGCTTCATGGTCACTATACGGTGGTACACAATCGTTAACAGGTAATTGTAGGTTGAAGGCCTTGTTTGGCCTTATCCAATCGTAACCCATCTGGAAGCAGGAAATAGGG
>NW_015776711.1:0-932 GCF_001515625.1 Sinocyclocheilus rhinocerous | reverse complement strand
GATGTCCTCCGCAGACTCCTCCATCCTCTCAGCCAGCTCCATGTTCGCACGGAATATTTACCAACTTGCTTTTCGGCAGTCGGTAAGTTCTTTATACTACTGTATTTCTGTGTAAAACCTGTGTAAACGCAATGTAAGCAACTTTAAAAAAAACATATTAGAAACTGTGTTTTTTAATATTATTGTTAGAAATTGTCTTCCATCACAGGAGACCTGATTCAAAATCATTTTTTCATTGACTTTTGGATCATAGCAGAAAATAAGCTCTGTGACCAACCAAAGTTTATGATTCTTACACGTTTTTTTTTTTCATCATGATAATCAACACCACCTTCACAATCATCACAATTTTGAAGTCTAAATACAGTCAGCAGAAGTAAAAAGTATTATCAAACTACGTCACGGTCACATGACTTCAGCGTTCACTGCCATTAAGCTTCAACAACTCATTCAGTCTGTACCTCAAAACATTTTCTCTTGCAGTAGTTTGCAGGAGTGTGATTATAAATGAGGCTGTGAAAGAGACTAGCGTGTAGATGAGTTCACCTGTTCAATGTGATGATCCCTCTGTAGTGCCATGTAGACACTTGTTCGCAACCACCGTTTTCAAGAGTAAAAGAAGTAAAAGCTTTAAAAAATCATAAGGGGGTATTACTTATGTAAAATAAAACGTGAAAATATTTTAAACTTGTGTTCACCACAAACCTTATTTCAGGCTTTTAACAGAAAACCCCATTCAAAAAACCCCTTTGACTTCAGGACAGGAACCAGAAGTGCTAAAATGCAACTCGTTTCCGGGTTTTGGCCTACATAAATTCTTCGTCCCTGCAGCACCATCATACTGTAGTGTTTATGAAGTCTTTTTTGAAAAGCTTAATCAAACACTTAACAAGAAAGGAGCCAGACCTGGATGTGAGTTTGTCTAAATAGTT
>NW_015776710.1:0-932 GCF_001515625.1 Sinocyclocheilus rhinocerous | reverse complement strand
TCATTGGCGTTTTCTCTTAAAGTCAGAGATGATTGGGGCTCCCAAATAAATCCCCATAATGTCGAGTCTCCATCAGGGAACGAGGGTTACATATGTAACCGAGACGTTTTCTTTTTCAGTCATTATTTGCTGTTTGAATGTTGTAGATGGTGTTGTCTCTACATTCTAACAAAATAAGAAAAACTATGAAAAAATCTGTTTTTAAAAAAGGGTAATCAATATTGATTTAATTTAGTTAATATGTTAATTGTAAAGAAAAAAAATGTGGGTATTGTTTTTCACTTTACAGCATTTTTCAGAAATGTCTAAAACTTTTCACAGCACACTGTGGATTTGCAGGTAGATCTTGCCAAAGTTTTTATGGACACATTTTAACAGTGTCATTTTCTGAACTCTCACACATTCCTGCTGTCACTGTGTCAATACATTGTATTGCTCATCATCACTGTCAAGTACGTCAGGAATGCAGATCTTCCAGGCAGTGACATCTTCGTTCTGACTTGAATGAAAGAATCAAAGGTCAAACATGCAGCCTTCATACATTTGCCATTCAAATTTTATTCAAATTGGTTTATAGGCATATGGGCAAATTGGTATGGTTTTGTGTTTCCTTTATAGCTATTTTTATTAAACTGAACTCTTTGGCTCACACTTGTTTTATCTATTTATTTTAATTGTTCACATGTTAATATTCATCTTCAGTTTGACATATTCATCCAACAAATACCTGGCATGCAAAAACAGAGCATTTTGTATTGTACGTATTATATCATTTTTGTATTGTGTTTCTATATTATATGTACACAATGACACTGAGGTTTGTTCTGATAGTGATCAGACTGGTTCTCAATACATAGATACGTGTCATTTAGTTTTCATGTCAGCTTATGTTTGATGTTTTACATTCACTAAGGTGTGGAGTTACTGTGGTG
>NW_015776709.1:0-929 GCF_001515625.1 Sinocyclocheilus rhinocerous | reverse complement strand
GATAGATAGATAGATAGATAGATAGATAGCCTCAAACACAACATACAGCTGGTGTTTTTCAGCACAGAAATTGCACTGAGTGGGTTTTATGAGTGTATGCAGATAAACACATACTCAGACAGCCGCTGTCCGATCACCTGACAGAGATGCCGCACTGGAAAAACAAAATCTATGCTTCAGTGGCCAGACAGCCAGAATAATTACAACCTTTGAAAAGTATTGAGGCCGATGGAACACACCCATCACACCCACACACACTCACTCACACACACACACAAGTTACAACATAAACACAGCGAATGGATTTTTTTGTACTCGCATGCTTACATAAGTCACGTTGGTGAAGTCACACACAAGCATTTAAGCAAAGACATATACTTCTTCGGCACGTAAAATGACCTGAAAAACTGCAAAGACTCCCTGTCCCCAATCCTACCACTCAGGAAACCTGAAAGGCGGACTAAATTTAAACTGGAGTATCCCTGAGCCTCTCTGCCTATAATTAAAGAGTCCCCGACACCCATCTAAAATTGACACAGCTATTCCCATACAAAAAAGGCCCAAGAGGAGCTTCTGCAAATGGCATGCGAGATCTAGTAAATCTATATCCAGAGCTGTCACCTCTGCTCGGGTGCCAAAAAAACAGCAGCAGTCTGAGCTGCTGGGCAGCTGCAAAAGTTGAACTCGCAGGAGGCAGCCCTGGATCGCGGCCGCCGCAGCGGTTTGGAGTCCGGCCAGGCCGACTCCACCGGGACTATCAATGTGTGAAGAGCTAAAAGCACTATCAGTCCTGAGTGAAAAGGAATCATCCTGCTTTGAAATCCTTTTATTAAACCCCTCAAATGAGCCCTAACGAGTGGGAAGTCTACGAGACGGGGCTTTTTTAAGCAGGAAGCAGACATGTTGCCACAACAAAAAGATCTGATTAG
>NW_015776708.1:0-932 GCF_001515625.1 Sinocyclocheilus rhinocerous | reverse complement strand
GAGTTGGATCAGACCATTAAAGCAGATGCAGAAAAGAGCAATCAGAGGAGATCACGCCGTTTATTAGCTTCGAATGGAAAGCTCCCATCCTCCATAAACAGCACAGAAGTCCTTCACCTTCCCACATAACCTCTCTCATGCTGATATATGGAGGATGACAGCGCCGCATGACACTGTTATTGCATGAAATAAGCTCTCAAAAGAAAACCAATCCAGCTAGAGGACAAAAACATCTATAAAGGAGCGCGTGTTTGTCAGGAGGGTTATAAAGCGCCACTTGAAGGAAATTCAGAATGCAGGTAAAGCCCAAGAGAGCAGCTGCTCGCCGCCCATTAGCCGCCTTACAGCAGCCTGAGATGCGGCTCTAATGATATGCAGTGGTTTGAGCTCGTGAGGGTCTCGCGTGGCCCTGCAGGCCTCATGCTAATGCAGCAGCGCAATTACTGCAAACACACGGGGCACAGGAGCTCATACATGCATTGATATCAAAGGTGTTCGCCTGCTGCAGTGTCAGGAAGAACAACTTTTGTTATGCAAACACAAAACATTCAAATGTATGTAGAGAACATTCTCAGAACGTTCAGGCAAGGTTCTCTCAAAGTTCTGACCGAGTGACGTTAATAGAATGTTCGTTCAAAGTTATCTGGTATTTAATAATATTCTCAGAATGTTGGAAAAAAACTGTTTTCTGAAATATTTCAGTTGGACATTTATCTGATGTTACTACTTGTTTTGGAATGTTCAGAGAACATTCGACAGTAACGTTACGGTAATGTTTGCAAAATTATACAATGGAATGTTCCCTTAAAATTCATAAAACTGTAAAAAACGTTGTTAAAACATTTAAAAAATTTATGCTTTAAACATTCAGAGAACATGCAGAAATAATGTTTACGTAACTCAATGGTAACGTTAGCAAAACGTTCTTAGAA
>NW_015776707.1:0-932 GCF_001515625.1 Sinocyclocheilus rhinocerous | reverse complement strand
CCCCCACATTACTTAATTTCATTCCTTTAGTCACATGAGCATTAACATGTGGAGAGAACATTGAACTAACATTCTTAAGGTAGCTTGACAAACAGGTCAGGGTAGAGTTTCTGACTCAAGTTCCCAGACTGCATTGCTTTCTCATATCAACATCACTAGGAAGGCAGCTTGAAAATGACTTGACCTCAGATTGGGTTAATAATAGGAGTGTCAATGACTCATGCTCAAATTACAACTGAACAACAAAAATGATCTAACATGCACACTGGGGTGATTCAGTCAGGGAACGGTGGAGATTCTGTGCTTGGCAACAACATTGTTGGCTCATTTATTCTGCTTCTGCCATTTGACCACCAAACCCACAATTCTGTGGGAAAACAGTTGTCTGTTCATGTTTGTCAGGATTCAGATTGAGGTTGCACAAATGAAAGGACAATTTTACATCTATGAAATAAACATAATGTTTACTTCTCTTCGTGACTATAAGAAATGGATTCTAGTTTTTCACTAATATTGACTTTTTGAAGGGGATCCTGTTTAATTGTGACCCTTAAACAGTTTTCAGGGTTATTATAATTTAAAATTTATTTATTATATTTATTATTTATTTCACCGTATGCTTGGTTTAATTTATTGTTTAATAATTGCATTTTCACATTTAATGAAGGTGGGTTATAACATTTTAATATACACTACCATTGAAAAGTCACAAAGATTTTTTTCCCAAGAAATTAAGACTTTTGCTCATGCATTACGTTGATCAAACGTAACATTATGAAATATGTATATTTCAAATAAATGCTGTTCTTTGGAACACATTCATCAAAGAATTCTAAAAAAAGTTGTATCACAGTTTCCACAAAAATATTAAAGTGATAGTGAAAATGCAAATTACCCCATGATTTACTCACCCTCAAGCCATCCTAGGTGTA
>NW_015776706.1:0-932 GCF_001515625.1 Sinocyclocheilus rhinocerous | reverse complement strand
TTAAGTGTGTGCGTCAAGAACAGGATATACAAACATTTTAAAAAGTGCTCACATTCTCCTGGTCCCCATCTCTTACAAGTCTCCTTTATTTTTGGTCTGTCCTAAATCTCTCCTGCTCACAACCGTGTTCCTCCCCTTGACAAAGACCCTTAGGGTGGTACTGAATGGCCTACAGCTACAATGCACAGTAAATTTTTTGATACAATGTAACCACAAAGAGGTGCTAACAAAAGAGACAGATGACAAAAAGGGACAGAGGAGTCACACAGAGTGCCTTGGCTTTTTTATACTGTGTTCGTTGAACACCACTCAGCCCTTCACTCCTCTACCCGTGCGCTTGCTTTCATCAAATAACTCAACTGTTTCTTACTATCAAAGCCAACAAGTTAAGCCAAGAGATATTAAACTGTCTCCTGAAGAAAAGCTCAGAGCTACTGGAGTCATTACCCATTCCGCAATTCCACAGAAAACTCCACAGATTTAAACAAAAATGGACCACCCATCATTCACCGTGTTGTACAAGTTCCCCACCCAATTTATGAAATATTTTGGCTTAATTATGTTTTCAACTACTAATAACTGTCTAGTACTGTTAGGTTTAACACATCTAAATCGATTCCCCAGAATCACATGCATTTACAGCACTAAAAACATCTTACCAAACACTTACATTTCTCAATTCCATTGTAGATGATTTCTGCCTAGGTAGATAATGTAGAACGGGGACTGGGATCATGGCTGGCATATTGTGCCAAACAATCCTTGGATGGACAAAAAGAGAAGTTGGGCAGCTGATGCATTCAACCTCCCATTCAAGCTACAGGACTGTCTTAAACTAATAAGCTGGGGCGTTCTTTTAATTTATCAGTCTGTGTTTTATGCAAGTTGCCTCACAGAGCTGATACATTCCCACAGTGCCTGTTGACCCAGCT
>NW_015776705.1:0-932 GCF_001515625.1 Sinocyclocheilus rhinocerous | reverse complement strand
CAAAATCAAGGCTTTGTAAAAGAGCATAATAGGACCCCTTTAAAACGACTATAGCACAACATGACGCATGAATCTATGTAGTAGAGTAGCCTTTTTATAAAGCCTCTTATAACTCAATCTTTTACCATTCACCATACCTCTCAATGATGTTAGTGCCATCTTAAATTCAGTCAACAAAAACAGAATTATAACCTTCCTTCGACCCTGCTCTTGATAGATGTCCTTCATGTCGATGATTCACATGACTGATTCTGAGTCACTGAAATGATTGACTGCAATGTCTCTTTTGAACTTAAAAGACCTCAACAGTGACTCAACTCTGAGATCCGTTGTAATGACCCAAATTCCACCATCCCTGACTCACTCATCTGAACCAGCACGCATTGTGAAGATCAGAACTTTGACTTCTTGTAATGACAAACAGCAGGTACTCCAATGCAATGTTATTAATCAAAGCTTTTACATGTATAATGGCCTGTTTGACCTCACGTGAGGCTGCCTAGCATTGAATAACAATACTGTGGGACAAACGCATTCAGTTTTTCAATGAGGTCTATTGTGTTCACATCTGACTAAGCCATATTGCATAACAGAATCTTGTACTACAGTATATGCTGCTACGTTGACAATGTCAGATGGCTTTTTTATTTAACACATCATACATGCTATATGTCCCAAAATGCATTTTCACTATACTTTTTTTCTCTTTTCTCATACTGTGAAAATAACACTAGTCAGGTCAAATCCATACTTGGTTTGATTTTCTAAAGCTTTTAGCTTTTTCCTATTAAAAGTATGCGATAGCAAATACAATTGTCAGAATAAGAATGGACAAAAAAAAAAGAACAGATGTTTTTCCTTTTGTCACTTACTATAGCAGTAACTCTAGCTGTTAACTGTGGTTTCAGAGCATGTTGTAAATAGTCAGGGAT
>NW_015776704.1:0-932 GCF_001515625.1 Sinocyclocheilus rhinocerous | reverse complement strand
ATAAGGATGGAAACAATTTATATAGCTGAAAAAAAAAAAAAAAAACATAGCCAACTCTATTAATATGCATTAATTTGTTTATTTATGAATCATAATAATCATTACAATCATTTTAATTTCACAGTACACCACGAATAGTGTGCACATGTGTATCAGTTGTTTGTAATGCTTGCTATTTTGGTTTTAAAAAACAGTATGTGAGATTGTGACGTTACACTGTTTATTGAGATACTTCCATAAATTAATAAAAATGTTACGAAAACAATGCTAAGTAATTCAAACGCTAAATGTCAAAGCTGTTTTGTTTACATGTGTCAGTAGGGCTAAACTCAACAATAACAAACAATATTACATTTAATAAAACTTAATAGATCTAGAAGGTAGTGTTAAGTCAACTATGATGAATTGAATTAATAAAAATTAATTCTTATTTAATTGTACACAAACTACTGGTCTGTGAAGCCAGTTATAATTAATTAAAGAATAATAAAAACAATTATCATCAAGTGTTTCCAATAACCTACTGGATATGAAGGACTATGGATATGGCATGAGGAAGGCAACAAAATACGTTATTGATCAATAGAGATCTATAAATGGGAAGCCAAGTGTCACGGCCTATCCAGCAAATTCACATGGCCAAATAGAGTGTGAGCTTTCTGCTGAGTTCTCTATAAAAGAGGCCATCTGAAAGGTCCTAAAGACCTGACGGGGATCCATCCACGGTTAGATGAAGTTCACTTTACATACAGATGGAAAACTGTTGATTCTTTGGACTTGTACACATTTTAAAATCTTGCAAAGACGATAAGACACATTAAACATTTTGTCAACTACTTTATTTTCACAGAGCGTACATCACTGGCTTGTAGTTTCTCTGCTCTAGGGCACTGAAATAAGGTAAATAAGAACTTAAACACTCTTAAATATGG
>NW_015776703.1:0-932 GCF_001515625.1 Sinocyclocheilus rhinocerous | reverse complement strand
TCTTTAGCTCTACCTCTGAACACTCGAGTGCTCTGTGCAGGTTACGGCGCACATCGGAAGGATTCCTGCCAGAACCTTCTTTCAATATGTGTTTTGTTTGCGACGTCGTAATGAACAGAGCTGCCACAGTCAAACAGACCACAGTAAGTGACTGAACGCTCATGCACGTGGGTTAGTGATTTTAACTTGCCCTTTGATTCAGGTCAAATTGACTGTTTACTTGAGTTACGGTACTAAATAATGATGCAGAACTTCATTTAAAATCATGTATGTAATAATTCAAGATCCCAAAGCAAATATGTTGAAGTAAATTGTGTGTGAGGTGTGTGTCCATTTGTACATGTTGGGTTCCTTCAACTCTGATGCACTTTACAGACGAAAGAGAGATTTAATGCTGGCAGAAACTGTATTTGTGGTAATATGCTGTACGTTTGTTTTGTTTATATGAAATGTTAAATGAACAGAATCAAAAACAGCTGCCATTTGTAAAATGTGTATTTGTAAATAATGAGAATTTGAAATAAATGATGAATTTTACTGTTATTCTTTCTGCAAGTCTGTGTTCAGATATTCTATCTGACATTTTAAAATGCATCACCTAGTAGTAATTAATCGTTTTAGGCTACTGTCGTTAGCCTTGCAAACAGTTATTTAACACCAAATTAATGCTGGATAATATAATAAAGGTTACAGCAATCACAAATAAGGATAGATTTGAAAATAGTCAAGTCACGGTCAAAAAGCTTCTTCAAAAGTTGTTTCTTAAGTAAGGACGAGGTTCTCCACAAATAGTCCTATCATTTAATATCCTTTTTCCAAAGTAAAATGGACAGTAAATGTCTATTGACTTTCAAGGTGCACTAAGTCTCAGACTTCATACAGACACCTGTGATCAGTGTTGGGGAAAGTTACTTTTAAAAGTAATGCGTTAC
>NW_015776702.1:0-932 GCF_001515625.1 Sinocyclocheilus rhinocerous | reverse complement strand
AGGCTGATGGCCACTAAAGTGCTCCAGGACTTCCTGGTAGCTGCTTTGGTTCATGTTGTTGCCATTGACTTTGAGCACACACTGACCAGGCTGAAGACCCGCTGCTGCTGCCTCAGAGCCTGTATACACGCAAAAATGATGCCTATAATGTACAATGACCTAAACCAAACAAATTAAAGAAGTCAAATGGATGATTTTGAAGTCAGAAGGTTGTATATATTACATGTAGGCAAATCCAAACCAGTCTAGACACTTTCTAATCCACTTAAAGTGATGAAAGCTCCCATAATGGCACATTATGAATCTCTACTTTTGTCTAAGTTCTGTGAAGATGAGCTAATGGCTTTGACTTCAAAAAGCTCCTACAGTAGAGTGCGCTTTTTAAATCCAGAAACATGTGCAGGGATTCTGAGTTTGGGTTCAAATGCTGAGGAGCTCCAGATGTTGATCACATGACCACAGCAGCCTGGTGTCACGAAATTGCTTTATTTGAAAGCTTTTTATTTTTAGTACACTAACATCTGCCTGGCAGGTTAGATGGAGGGAATGCAATGCATTCCTTGATTCAGAATATTTATGTAAAAAAACAAAAACAAAAACAGAATGGCTCAGGGTTTTGAGGGCATAATCACTTTGCAAATGAATGTGACATGATGTGCATGTTTGTTTTGTTCGTCACAATCAATTAGAACTCACCTTTCTTCACTGCATGAACATAAGGTGGACAAGAACCGCAGAGAACAAAAGGAAGAGTGCCGTGAACATCTGGGATCTTCACAATCCTATCATATACACACACAAAGATATGAGATAAGCACATAAGCTAGGCTCTTTTGTCCATCTTATTTAAGTAACATCACATGAGCAAGAGTGTTGTTGTAATAGATGTATTCTGTGTTACTTAGCAAAATATCTTTTTTCAAGAACATCAT
>NW_015776701.1:0-932 GCF_001515625.1 Sinocyclocheilus rhinocerous | reverse complement strand
GAGAGAGAGAGTGTGTTTCTCAGAGGTGCAGCTGGAGTTAAAATCTTCAACTTTGACATAAAGTTCTTGCTTTTATTAGTGGAATGCATCACTATTGCTGTTGCTCATTCACTAAATAAATTTAGTGTAGGATCTACTTTGAAACAACTGAAATTGCTTGTAAATGTCGCAGATAATTACAAAGATATGGTAAGTCACACACTGAATTCAATGTGAAGATTTGAAGTCAAAAGACTGAAGTAGGATTTTCTTGACATATTCCTATGTTGCAAAACATATTCCAATAATCTTTGTTTTAATTACAACTTCTTTTTTTTCTTTTTTTAACGGTGTACTTACTGTTAGGAATTTGTACAAACCCAAGTATTAAACTTAAGTGCATGAATCTGTTCAGAAGAAGTGTGCTATCGTTTTAACTAACATGTTTGCATAAATACCATTGATATACTGATGGTGGGATCTGAACTATATCTAGAGACTAGATCGTATACACATACACCAAATATAGACTCATCTAGTAAAAATGCCCTGCCATGTAGCCCCAAGATCATACAGACAAAAAGTTTTCTGTATTTCTTAAGGACGTTTCCTCATACACTGTAAAAAATGTGCTTGTCACTGGGGCAGGGACAACTCTTTATCTTGTCTACCCCTAAAAGCTGCATATTAGTACCTTAATATGTACTCTTAAAGTACTATTATAAACTATTAAGGGATAAAGTTGCCCCTTTGAAGGTACTGCCCCGGTGACGAGATGCTGTACCCCTAAAATTATGATTTGTGCACATTTTATTCTGAGATACTGTTGCAAAATGTTAATTATTGTACCAAAATAAGAGGTAAAATAATAAAATGCATGTCTTTTTTAAAATTTATTTCATGGGCAGTTTAACTATTCAGGACAAACACTGAGACTCATGACCAATCTTTAT
>NW_015776700.1:0-932 GCF_001515625.1 Sinocyclocheilus rhinocerous | reverse complement strand
TTTTTTTTTTTTTTTTCATAACTAATTTGATGCATGGATGTCACTAAACCAAGCTCAAACTTCAAATAAATAATTAAACAAACAGAATATTGGAAAAGCCAGAATAATAATACCCAGTACTGTTAATGATCACTGCTTATGTATTAATATTAATTAATTAGTTATTCAAGATCTAGTCAACATGTTGTTATATACGGAGTAAGATGTCATTAAATAGTTTAATACAGGCGTTTCAGAAAAATGTACACAGTTGTTAGACACGAAACATTTCAAAACAGCAAAAATGGGAAAATGGAATATAACACCAAACCACTCCACTGTACAGTAGGCTAATTGTTATTGACGGATTTGAATAGTAATGTGACAACCTACCGCAAACAAAACAAACAAACATGAAAACTCACTGCATAATAGGAATGTCCTATGAATTATACCTGCAGGGTGTATAAATTTTACTTTCTGTTCACAAATGTAGCGTAGATGGAGTTCCACATGTCTCCGCGAGGCGAAATTTGAGTGCGCATGCGCTGCGGGGTCAGAGCGTGGCCCGGAAGTGAAGCTTTTTACGCTATACGCTTCCATTGAGTAAACTGAGTGAATGGTGAGTGAGTACAACAAATCTGTTTAGCGTTGCAAAGAAATACATAGACACGAGATATTAAAGTCTACGTGATCTTAAAGACGTCTCCGAGTTTTGGTAATACTAGCAGCTGTGCAGGTAAATATGAATAGTTGTTTTCGCGTCATTCGTTTATTCAAATGACTAACGTTAGTCCGTGCGCGTGCTAGCGTGCTTCACAGATTAACGTTTACCTGATGTTTTGTAAAGACGCTATAGATGTTTTTTTTTTTACGAACACATGTTTCATTATTGTCATTTGCAGTTTTATTAAGTTTCAGTTTTAATAATAAGTCCGCCAGGAACCATTTAT
>NW_015776699.1:0-932 GCF_001515625.1 Sinocyclocheilus rhinocerous | reverse complement strand
TGTGTGTGTGTTTATGTTGGAGTAAAAAGAGAGAGATGGTCAGTCAACTTGACTCAATGATGAAATTTATTCATGTGGGATATGTATTAGCATTTGCCTCAAGCGATTAACAATAAACAAAGCCAGTAAGATCATTTGTGTGAATATAGCACTATGAATAAAAACAGCATATGATTTCAGTAAGGCTAAAAACTCGTTTAAATATTGATACTGGTTACATTTTTTACACACAGTAGTTTTTAATTTGAACTTATCCAGCAGTTTGCAGGCATCATAGGAGAATTTAGCATATTTTTCTGAAGGTAAACTACAATCCCACCACAGTGTGTCTTTTCCATCACGTCTCAGTTGATGAATGTGTGTTAGTGTTCTGTGAAGGAAGTTATATTTGTTGAGTAAAATAGCTGAATTCTTTTGTCTTGCTAACCCTAATTTCATAGCTAGAATTTTATGTATCCTAAATACACACAATTAAATAATATTAGTCCAAATTTGTAACAATAAAATAATAATAATAATAATAAAATAAAAAATGTACTTTTTAATTTTAATTTTTTATAATAATTCTCACAAAATAAATATTGGAACTGGTTATGATTATTTCATTATTTGTTTAGATTATTGTAGTTTAAAATGTAATAATTTATAGTTTTTATAATAATTTTCATATAAGACTTAAAGTCTGTATCTGAAGGTAAAACTAAATCTTAGTTGAAGAAATATTCACCCATTTATTTATTGTTTAATAATTTTAAATATGCTGTTTTATGATATTAAATGAGACTATATATAAGACTATAATATAATGTTTTTGAAAGAAGTCTCTTATGCTTACCCATGCTTATGCTTATGCTTTTTTGCTTTTTTATGCTTTTTTAAAATTCTATTATATTTTAAAATGTAATTTATTCCTGTGATGAAAGCTGAATTTT
>NW_015776698.1:0-931 GCF_001515625.1 Sinocyclocheilus rhinocerous | reverse complement strand
TTTTGTCAGCTTGAACAGAGTGAGAAATATGATCAGGGATTATGTCAGTTCTGTATGAATCAGTTGATTTTGTGCTCGGATAGGGAAATGCTTGATGTGCCTTTAATGAACCGCGGCACTTAAAAGCTGCTCAAATATGTCATTTAATGTGGTATTCAAAGGCATACAGACACCCAAAAGAAGGGCCTTTTGGCACACAACCCCATGAACTTTCTTGGCTCTCTCATCTACTGCAAGCTGCAAATGTAGTCCAAGTGTGAAACAGCATCTTTGAGAGTACATTCAGCGACATCTCTTTATAGCTTTCTGGGGGTGACGCACAGTAAGCGAGAACAGAAATAAAGAGAAGTTTGATAATCCCACAGGCTAAACGGTAATGTAAGTTAAAGCCGACCTAATAGCTCATACCCAGCTCTCAAAGGGTCAAAGTCAATAACCTATTACATGGATTAAAGGAGACCCTCCCTCTCACATACGGCTCTTCACCAGCCAACGAATAGCTTCTGATTTTTATTCATTGGTTTCTATCACAGGGAGATAGTTGGTAAAGAATGTGTCAGAATCAATCTACGGTCAGATACAGAGACTCCAACGCATGCCAGTCCCATGCTGTTCACTTTAACACCAAACCCTCCACACACAGAGAGAGACAGACAGAGCGAGAACTGAATGGAAAGAGCGAGAAAATTCCCATTCAGCTTACTATCTTATGTAACTAAGAACAGACCAACACAGACCAGCGGTGAACACAATCCCAGCAAGATCAGACAGTTTGTGAAACGATGAAAAAAAAACAAAAAAAACTGGATTTTAAAGAAATAGTTCACTCAAAAATAATAATAAATAAATAAATAAAGTAAAAATATAAAAATAAATGAATAAAATAAATATATATATACATATACAGTATATATATATATATATATATATA
>NW_015776697.1:0-928 GCF_001515625.1 Sinocyclocheilus rhinocerous | reverse complement strand
GACTAGGCCTATGTGTCAAACACACACACACACACACACACACACCAGTGCTCAATGTCTCCATCTCCCTGCTGAAAAGACCAGCATGGCTGGTCATCCTTCTGGAGAAACAGAGAGAGAAAAAAGCTGGTTTTAGCTATTTTTAGCTAGTTCAAGCTGGCAAATAACTGGTCCAAACTGCTTTAGATGGTTTACCAGTTTCTGAGTCTGGTTTTAACCAGATTAACTTTGTAAGAGTGATTGCATATTACATTAAGTTCCGTTTGTTAACATTAGTTAATGCATTTGGTATCATGAACAAACAATGAGCAATACTTGAACAGCTTTTATTCATCTGTTGTTATTTAAATGTTAATTTCTACATAACGTATATTAAAGCATTTTAACATTTCAAGATGTATAAATTTCATTTGTGAAAAGTGTTTAATTACATTTGTTGCATTAGTTAATTACATTAGTTACTGTATCTGTTAAATTTATTTAATGGACCTAACATTAACTAACAATGAAAACAGTCGCATTATTTTACGTATTTGATGTTTTATATATTAATGTATATGTTTATGTGCAAACATTAAATAACAATGAACAACAGTATATTTATATTTCAAAACGAACATTAACCCAGATCAATTGTCAAAAATTATTAATTGTTAGTTCATGATACCCTTATGCAAAACTAATGTTAACAAATTAAACCTTTTTGGAAATGTTTACCTTTAGAGCTGTAAACCAACTAAAAAAAACCGTCTTAACTATCTTAAGCTTGTAGGATGTTTTTGTCCTCATAGCATCAAAATATATATAATGTACAGTATGAAAAATAGAAAATCACTTTGAGATTCGTTTAAGATTACATTAAATGATGACAAAGGTCATCTAAATGTAAAAATAGAGAAAAAGCACATGCACAAATTAATATCTAATA
>NW_015776696.1:0-932 GCF_001515625.1 Sinocyclocheilus rhinocerous | reverse complement strand
TGTTCCGATGAAGAAACAAACTCATCTACATCTTGGATGGCCTCCGAGCAAATTTTTATTTTTGGGTGAACTATTCCTTTAACTCACTGAGGTCAGACATTCATGTAAAATAGGGCTGTCAAAGTTAACACATGCAATTAGTTAAATGTACTTCATGCTGTTTTTTTTTTGTTTGTTTTAACACCGATAATGAAAATAAAACTGATAACAAAGAGCCCCTAATGGAACTCAGTAATGTTTCTCAGGAAAATCTGTATGTAGAATATCATTTATTTAAAACAAATCCATATGGTCTGTTTAACAAAAACTGTTTGGATTTTTTTTTATTGTGAAATTTATATCTAGAGTAATTATAGATATGCATATATGTTCTACTATGAGAGTCATCAACACAGTAATTACATATTTATTTTTTCCAAAAAAGACAAATGCATTAACAGGTTAATTGTGAAAGAAGTGTTTCATATGAATTAATATTTAAATTGTTTAAATATGATACATATTTAAATATTACATTAATAATTAAATCATTTTAATATGAATTATTTAATTATTCATTACTATAATCAATGAAATATTTTAATCAGTTGACAGCACTAATAAATCTATAATCTTGCTTTGACTTTTGCTCATAAAGAATGAGCTCACACAAAACAGTTTGTATTCTTTTGCTACAACAACACACTCTTGTCGCTCAGTTTCTCATCAGCTTTTCAAAGTGTGTTTTTCTCTATGATGATGCGAGTCTTTCTCTGTTATTCTGCAGCTCAACAGTTGAAGTTGCCATTGGACATAAAAGCGGTGATGAAGAGAAGGAGGCAGATTTGGATAGAGAGACAAGTTTGTGAGTTCACGTATTTCAAAACAGTCTGTATTGTGCCACACTACAAGCACCACTAAATGCTTCTGTTCTGTAGGTCTGTGTGTGCCAG
>NW_015776695.1:0-931 GCF_001515625.1 Sinocyclocheilus rhinocerous | reverse complement strand
GTTTGAAAGTCCAGCAGGGATGGGGACAGGGCCACAGGTGAGATCTCAATAAATTACACTCTGAAGTGGTCATTAATTATAGATGACATCCCAGTCAGACCAGCGATTTCATCTGAAATGAGGAGCAGTGTGCATAGCGGTGGTGCCCAGGGCTCTGGTGGGATGGCTGATGTATATATGTGTGTGTGTGAAAGAGAGAGAGAGAGAGAGAGACAGAGAGCAGTGGGTCAAATAGTCTTAGCTCTTGCAATAGCTTTTTGATGAGGACCCTCATTACACTAAACGGTCCTCTATGGTTCAGCCTCCCTCTGACTCGAGGAAAGGTTAAACAGAGAATAATTAAAGAAGACTGCCTCAGGCTGAGCGTGTCACCCTTAAGGCGACACTCTGGTCAGCGGTAGGCTGTTTCAAAGACGGCTCAATACAGCTCAAGTGCTCTTACCTAGTCAGTATCATATGGCTAAAATAAATGACACATTAATGACACTTTAATTCATTTCACACTTGGTGTGGATGTGGAAATGTGGAAACTAAAAAACAAAAGTTCGGTCAGATTTTTAAATGTTTTTGAAAGTCTCACATGCTCGCCAAGGTTGCCTCTATTTAAAAAAAATACAAGAAAATTTGCAATATTGTAAAATATTACTACAATTTAAAATAACTTTTCTATTATTAGTTTTATTTGAAATAGTTCTCTATTTGAATATATTTTAAAATGTAATTTATTCCTGAGCTAAAAGAAACATTTCAACATTTCTTATTATCAATGTTGAAAACAAGTATTTTTGTGAAAACCGTGATACTTTCTTTTTTTTCAAGATTCTTGGATAAATAGAAAGTTCGAATGAACAGCATTTATCGGAAATCTAAAACATATATATAAAACATTTTGTAACATTATAAATGTCTTGACTGTCACTTTTGATCAATT
>NW_015776694.1:0-932 GCF_001515625.1 Sinocyclocheilus rhinocerous | reverse complement strand
GCATTCATGCATTCATTTCTTTGGTGTTGTCCATCAGCGACAAACACTGTACAAAAAACACTGTACCCACTCCCTAAACGTCACGTAAAAAAATAGAAATGTGTCCGGTCAGTTTGCATGTGGGTCAGAATAACCTGGACTGAAATTGACCAGATCTTATGCTGATGGTCAAAAGTCTGACCCTGCAAGTCTAAGAGGATTGATTTAGTTTGACCGCTGTTTCATGTTCACATGTCCTGCTGAGCAGCACAAACTCTAACGTTAAATGGCAACACATACAGTATAAGCATTACTGCTGAATATTTCTGAGGTATAACTCACAGACGAGGAACATGGAGTTGGGCTGAGTGTGGAAATCAGGAAGGTAAAGCCATTTAATGACATCAGAATCCATCATGGAGCCAGTAAACCTCCAGGGATAATCTAGAAAGAGAAGTTCAGTACATTCTAGATCACTCGAAAAATGACCAAAATTCATACAAACATACAGACGTTATGGTATCACAGAAGTTGGCACATTGATTGGACAGCAGTAATGGTTTGCTACACTGAATGGACATAAAAATTCACATTTTGACAATTCACATTTTGATGGTCACTAAGATGATGTTTTACGAAGTGTTACAAACCTCAAAAACAAGCGGCATTTAAATTAAAATTTAGAAAATAATAATTTCTAAGAAAAAATATTTTGTAAATATTCTTACAAGGGAGAGGCTAAGTGGAATTGTAATTAAAGTAAATAAATATGATATTGAGTAACAATTAGGGCTGTCGATCAATAATTTTTAATCAAATTAAATACATGATATGCTAGACAATTAATCTTATTAATTGCATATCAATATTTGCAGATGAACCTCAAATGCCCCAATAAACAATTCAAAGACATTTCATTATTGTTCCAGGCAGAAGCAGTTAATCAGAGGTGT
>NW_015776693.1:0-931 GCF_001515625.1 Sinocyclocheilus rhinocerous | reverse complement strand
GTTTGTTGAACTTTGAATGTTTACGCAGCCCATAGAACTTATTAACTGTATAAGGTTTTTTTCTTTCCTTTTCTCAGAAATAAGATCAGAAAAGGCAGCATGCGAGAATGATGCCTTGCTGCTCACCTCTGACACTGAGTGAACTTGTTTTATTTTTTAAATAATCCCATAATTTTTTACTTGAAGTGGACTTGTATGTTTGTCATAGAATGTTATTGTTATGAAATTGGTAAAGTGTTTTTGAAAACAGTGTTTTTGGTAAAACTTTCCATTTAAGATTCAGTTAGTTAACATTCATTAATGCATTAGGTATCATGAATTAACTGAACAATACACCATTTATTTATTATGTAAATTAACAATGATCAAAAATGTATATATAAATTAATAATGCATTTACGTAATACATAACACCTTATTGTAAAGTGCATCTGTCTGCAAGAATTTTCTGAAAATTTGATTTCCTACTGGATGTTTGGACCAAGTAACATTTTATTCTACAGTGTCCTTATTGCACACACTGCATATTAAATGACTACTGTATGACAAACAATGTGCAAGCTGCTTAAAAAAGTCTGCACATATTAAATGCACGGTATTCATTAGAATTGCTCACTACTTACTCGTGTAATGACATCATCATTTAAAAAAATAACTAATCATAGCATTAAACATGCATTTTTAAATATTATTTTATTAATATTTCATCTGATCAACCCGTTAGTTAAAAAAAATGCATGTACTTAAATGTACTGTCCTGCTTTTATGTTGCAACATTTGGTCATAAGCCAGATTTCATGTCCTGCACTTAAAAAATGGCTGGTAAAGAAATTAACACATTGAATTAAACATGATATTTTGATGTAGAAAGACTTTTCTTGTAAAATGTACACTAGGGTGACCATACGTGCCATTTTCCCAGGACGCGTCC
>NW_015776692.1:0-932 GCF_001515625.1 Sinocyclocheilus rhinocerous | reverse complement strand
GGATCTAAAATATGGTCATGCAGGAAAAGGCAGTAATTTGTGCTTTATAAGTAGTAATAAATGGCCAGTATGCTAACATGCATATTAATAAGCTAATAGTGAGAATTGGTCCTTAAAGAAAAAAGATTCATCTTTGGACATTTTGAGCATATTTACTTCTAGAATTACAAAGTGAAAGGGAATGCTTTACAGTGAGACCAACCAAGTACAACAAAAGCATCACAGGAACCATAAAATTGGAAAATTTGATGTCATTTCCTATATGATGCCAATAGCGAACTGGATTTTTAAAGGAAGCAATGAAATTATTTTAAAACAATCTTCACCTAATTTTGATTACAAATTACTAATACATTTTACTGTTAAAATTGTGAGTTTAATATTTTACTCGTTCTAATATATGCTGATTTGATTTATCAATGTCAAAAACAGTGCTGCTTAATATATTTGTTGAATCCTTTAAACATTTTTTCCCGAATTCTTTGACGAACAGAATGTACAAAACAAACGTTTATTTGAAGTAGAAATCTTTTCTTACATTATAAATGTCTTTACGGTCACTTTTGATGAATTCAATGCATCCTTGCTGAATAAAATGTACTTATATCATAAAAAAAACCTTACCCACCCTAAATTTTAAATGGTGGTGTATATTTTAAAATATTAGGACATGTATGAAAGGAAACCATGTAGATGTGCAGCCAATATGTGATTTTTGTAAAAGAAATTTGTTTAAAGATAAAAAAAACATGCATTTATTATATGTCAGCATTTTTACTATTGGCAGAAAGATAATATAGGCCAGAATTGCCTAAAGGAAATTTGCACATGTTTGCAAGTAACAGAAACCTGAGTATATGTACAAAAGTAAAGAGTGTAGTTAGGTCAGTACGCCTGGTTTCTGTCTGTCAGTAAGGTACTCAGCTCTTGCT
>NW_015776691.1:0-931 GCF_001515625.1 Sinocyclocheilus rhinocerous | reverse complement strand
GAAAGGAAAAAATGAAATCGCATCATATGACCCCTTTAAAGGTTAAAATCAACATGAAAGGCATTAAAAACCTAGTTTACTTCCATAATGTGACATTTCCAGGTAAAACAGGATATTCAAGTAGGGGAATGTAGGACGGGATGAAAAACTTCAAAGTGAGTGTTCCAGACCTGAATGTCATTGGACTATGGTGTGCAAGATTCACCCTTGAGACAGTCTCAGCCAATCCCATTGGTAACACTGCTTTCCAAATCAATACTTATTTGCTATTTTTGCCATAACCTTCATTATATTATTGTTAACCATCATTGAATTACTGTGCTAATTATTGGCGAGATTTTTAAAAGGCTGCATTACTGTACTTAATACAGTACTGTACAATAATGCCAATTTGGTTATTGGTTAATATTAACTAATAGCCGCACAACCTCGTTGATGTCAACTGAACAGGAAAGTTCAATTTTTTAGCATTTCTCCCTAACATACACTGGTGAATCATTCACAATAAGGCCAGGAATGTGTGTAAAGAAACTAAATAGGATCTGTTTCGATTTCATGTTGACTTTAACAAGCTCCCCATCAGAATTTGCAATTCTCAAGAACACAGATAAACATTTTTCATCCCTGGAACAATGACAACAACAACAAGACGAGACAGAAAAGCCTTTGTGCACCTGAAGGGGCATTTATCTGATTATGTGAGAGGACAATTAATGATGTTTTTCATTACAGAACAAAATGAGCCTCTATCATGAATGGTTTGCTGAAGTGCACTAGAAGTTGCTGTCTGGGTGCTTGTGAGATGCAGTTATCCATTTATATCCAAAGTGTAAACATAGCAACCCTGTTTAGAATCTGCAGCATTATAGCATTTGTATGTTGGTGCTTTATGATTGTGTGTGAGAGTGAGTGTGTGTGTGTCAAAGGGAGA
>NW_015776690.1:0-930 GCF_001515625.1 Sinocyclocheilus rhinocerous | reverse complement strand
TGATCTTCAGAAATCATTCTAATATGCTGATTTGCTGCTCAAACATTTGATTATCAATGTTGCAAACAGTGAATGCTGCTTCAAAGAATCCTTTAAAAAAAGCAACACAGTTTCCACAAAAATATGATGAATAAAGTTCAAAAGAACAGCATTTACTTGAAATAGAAATCCATTGTAACTTTGTCTTGACTGTCACTTTTGAACAATTTAATGCGTCCTTGATGAGTAAATAATTTGTTTCCAAGTTATGTTTTTAAACAAAGATTGGTGAAAGATTGCAGTTACGGGGAGTTTAAAAGCAGTAATGTGGAGTATTTTGTCAAAGCACTCACATCAGTTGTTTAATATAAACCTTCACTGGAGTTGTACAGTTAGACTACTGTTTAAGGTGGATGAACAATGCTTTGCTCATTTGTTTTTTTGAAATTTTATTATTATTAATATATGTTTTTTTTTGTTGCCGTTTCTTTTATAACTGCGGGAGGAGTCTGGTGTTTCTGTGGTAATCAGCAGTGTCACATTCCTTTTAATATTTCTAATGTTTTGTGTGTCTCTGCAGGTGTTGATCGCAGTGGGTCGTGACGCCTGTACAGGAAAGATCGGTCTGGACAAGGCTGGAGTTGAAGTCAATGCCAAGTATGTCTCTTTCATTTGAATAGTTTATTTTGGTCATCTGTCCTCACAGTCCCTCCCACATCCCATAACAAAGTGCTTGTTGTCATGGTAGCTCTTGAGAGGGCGGGTTCTGGAGTGTCACTGTGAATCAGCAGTATTGACTTTGGGAACTGTGTCTGACCTTAGGACACATGGACTGTGTTTATAGAGCGCACTGGGTCAGGAAGGATTCAGCTAAATGTTTCCATTCAGTAGTGTGGGACGATTAATATTAATTCACACATGCACTGAAGTGAGAAGTGTGTGTGTGTGTGT
>NW_015776689.1:0-932 GCF_001515625.1 Sinocyclocheilus rhinocerous | reverse complement strand
CGAATGGGCAGTACTGCCATGGCAATCATGCCTGTGCCAAATATCATGCAAGATATAGGTGGTGCTACACAGCTGATGGCAATAATCATAAATGCTGTATTTCTGATAACTGCTTTTCCACTGTGACTAACAAAACCTGCAGGTCTGATCACCCCTGTGGCTACTATGGCTATGATTACCTATGGTGCTTCACAGATGATAAGAAAAACTATGCTAAATGTTGCAAAAATTGTAGCCAGTAGATGGTTTACAATGTTTATTACAATTAATACTAAAATACGACTTTGCAAATTTGCTTCTGAAAATAATAGCAGCTTAAAATGTTTTTTTTCTTCCTGATGACTTGTATCAAAAAACAAAAAGCTCAATAAAAACATCCATGCATCCATAAATCATTTTCAAATTTTTTACACAAAGTAGTAACTTTGTTGTCAGTCAAAACAAATCGGACATTTATGACCGTAGACTGTAATGAATGCACTTGTATCATTACTAATACAAGTTTAGTTTAGTAAAATAGAGTATCTTACGCTGTTCTGAGATGCCTTCACTCGCTGATGACAAGCAGTTGAATGAGGAAAGACCCAGTGTGTGAAGCTACACAAACTCTCTGCCTACCTAACACACCCCTCCAACATGGAGGACAGGCAGATAAGCCAAGGTGTAGATTTAAATGTAGGTAAAATAATTAAGCAAAAGAGCATTTCAAATATTTTAGAAAGTTGTTTGAACAGGTTTCTCTTACAAGTTGTTACAAATAATTTTATTTCATTCAGTAATTTTTCTCTCTTTCAGTCACTCTTTCATTTTTCAAGCCTATGACTTGAACTTCAGTTCAGTACAGAAGCGCACCCCAACCCCACCCGCACACACAGAAACGTATTGTTGGTGCTGCCCCGCGACTTTTATTAATAAAATAGCATAGATACTAG
>NW_015776688.1:0-932 GCF_001515625.1 Sinocyclocheilus rhinocerous | reverse complement strand
AAAAGCAGCTTCAGCAGGCGAGTTCATTCAGATCAGTACTCTAGGAGCATCACAGCAGGATTATGGAAATTAATTCAAATGTTCACAAATCCTATGAGCTCGTACGCTTCTACTAGGAGAAAATAGCATCAAAGTTTCCTAAAGCATATTGACAGTGACCAACAATGACTGGAGTCGTTTAGAAAAAGATATTGAAGGCTTTATGAAACTTTTCAGTCAGTTCATGTCCATGCTACATCTGTCTCTGTACATGAAAAAGAGTATTTTTACTCTACTTAAAAATACATTGATCATTAACCACATAGATAGATAAGCTTCTTTATTTCAATAACTTATATTGTATGCTGAATATGTCTGATAAAACTGGTTTAGCAATAATGTTAGTGTGTTTTGTATGAATCTATAGGGGCTGCGGGATTTTCCTTTCCTGTCCACCATCCCCCCTTGCTCAACATCTTAACCAATGAACACATCAGGGAAAAAAATAGAAAATGACACAGAAACAGAATTAGTTTGGGAAAGCACTGGGATTAGCCTACAAGATGACAGGAGAAACTGCGAAGGCAAAATGGACAGGAATACACCATAACAAGCAATAAACAGCAATCTCAGTAAGAGATTGCGCATCAACTAAATGTAATTTCTGTCAATTACCAATCAATCTCACAAACTTACTTGTCTCAGCAGTTTCGACTCAAGGACTGCAGATCCTGGCTGAGTTGGTGAATGGTTTCTATGCAGCACTTCTTCATGATTACCTTTGAGAAGCCTGTTGTAATCCTGTATGACATTATTATTATTATTAGTGATGAGACACAACCTGCAGAAGGATATGCTGGGGAGCCCCGGCCTTGGAACTGCACTTATGCACTTAATGCCAGAGGCCAAAGGAGAGAAAAAGCATTTAAGAGATTAAAAAGGAGGAAGCAAGA
>NW_015776687.1:0-931 GCF_001515625.1 Sinocyclocheilus rhinocerous | reverse complement strand
AAAAAATTACTAAAACTTATACTAAAATGAAAATGTAAACTGAAAATTAAAAAATAAAAGCCAATTAAAAATATTAATAAATGTTATAATAGTATAGAAAGGCTAAAATAACACTGGAATTTATTTAATTTTCTGTATCACATGACTTTGAAGTAGTTCCTGATTTGTGACTGTGTTACTAATTTAGAATTGACTATAGCACCAGACACTTTTGCATTAACTTACTCTTACTAAATCAGTGCTTTAGCCCCAGATTCTGCATCAGATTGTTTTTTTTAATGTAATTTTATTAAGTTAAAGGTCCATGTAAGTGTTGAACAGCTTGAGAGGAATGTAAAGAAACTTGTTGCATGTTTGTGAAAATTTGAGGGCGTTTCAGTTGCGTGAGTATAGTCTCTTTCGTAAATGTCTGCAGCATTCATCTTGTGGTCTTTCTGAAGGGTTGAACTGAACCCAGTGAACCCTTGTGACGACAGTAAGCAGGAGTCATTTACACACTGTCCTGCTCCTCTTAACTGCTCTTTTTTTCAGAATTATGCACCATTTAGAGTTGAACTGTGAATTTTTAATTCTAAATAAATTCTTATTGAGGTAGATTGAGGCTATAGAATTTCTATTTCAATTTGAATGCAAGTAGAATTGAAATTTAAATTAACTAATTTTGAACTAGAACACTGTTTGTCAAGAGAAACTTTGAATGAGTACAGTAGATGAAGGAACACATCATCGTGAAATCTACATTTAATTTCATTGCAGTCTAAGCGAGACAACTGAGACAAGCCCTGGTTTGTGATTTTTTTTTTCTATGGGTGGGTATAACTAAACATCTGCCTGGCTGATGTCTCACAGACCATGTATCCTGCATCTCTGTGCTCTTGGTTCTGAGTGTCAGACTCTCTGAGTAAAAGCAGATAACTGTCAGTTTCAGCAA
>NW_015776686.1:0-931 GCF_001515625.1 Sinocyclocheilus rhinocerous | reverse complement strand
ATTTGTAGATTTAAATTTCAAATCGTAGTTTTAGACTGTTGCATTGGGTAGAAATTGCAGTATGTGTGTGATCTCTATAAAATAGTTTCTAAAAGTGCTTGAATTATTCTCAAGTCATGAATAACTGTAAAAAAGTCATGGAACTTAATTGGTGGAAAGGTGTGGGAATCCTGGAACTGTCTACATGATAGAACAGGGAAGAAAGACAAAAAGCAGGTCAACATGGCCAAATTTTATTCTCAGACATTCTCATCCATCTGTTGCCCTGTGACATCTGTATGTGTAACAAGAACTCGCCAGAGCAGAGACAAAGGACACTTAAATAAATCATGTCTTCTAAGAACAAGTCAACAAACAGTCAATCAATGAACAAAGGTTTGGGGGGGGACGAATGTAGGAAGCGAGTCTACTTTTGGGCAGGCATGAGGTCCTCAATGGCCTGGCCTTTCTCTAGCCGTTTCTCCATCTCTATCAGCAGTTTGAGACCATCCACCAGCATCTGCACCAGCTCCACCTCAGAGAAGCCCAGACGGTCAGCGTTGGAGATGTCAAAAACACCACCCACAGCCGCAGTGTCTACACCACCTAATGAACAAGACACCACTTAGTTACTTGGCATCAGTTTACACTATATTTCTGTTCATGACACTCAGTATAGTGCGGTTTAAATCTACTGTAGCTTAAATAGTTTCGGTTCCTACCAGTTCCACGTTTCTGCAGCCTCAGTCTCTTGAGGATCTCCTCAAACTGGCGGTATTTGCTGAGATTAGGCAGTTTGACGTGCACTCCTGCACGCAGGCCTGTGCCGAGGTTGGATGGGCAGGTGAGGACGTAGCCAAGATGCTCGTTCCACATGAACTCTTGTCCCTTGTTTTTGAACAACTCCTCAATCTGAAAGGACAAACAATCGGTTAAGTGTTTCTTGCAGCTC
>NW_015776685.1:0-924 GCF_001515625.1 Sinocyclocheilus rhinocerous | reverse complement strand
TATCTATCTATCTATCTATCTATCTGTCTGTCTGTCTATCTGTGTGTCTGTCTCTATCTATCCGTCCATCTGTCTTGATCATAAGAGACAAACACACTCAGGACTCGATCATCATGTTGACGTCAGCGTTGGGACGTGAAGCTCTTCAGTCATCGTGACTTTGCTGAGGTAAGAGACCTGCATCCAAACCGCTGTCATCAACGTCTGGATGTCCAATTCCCGATCGCACTCACAAAACACGCCTGTGTGACGGGAAACAAATCAAATGCACTGACACAGCCTGATTATTTAATAAAGCACAGCCACATACACTCACGATGTGTATGTGAATCTTTGAAGGAGAATCACGTTTAAACGTCTCTCAGCAGCAGCGGATATGAACACACACGCGGCCCTGAGCGCTAAACACTCAGCAACAATTAACACGTCTCTCACACTGGCGCTCTTCTGCGTCTGTCAGAAATCATCTGACGTGATTGTATCATAACATCACCTCATTTCCACAGGTGTGAGTGGATCCAGGTGTGCGCTCAAGAAAACCTGATGACTGTGTGCGTCTGTCAGCACTCTCAAGTGTTTACTATACTATGGCTATGTGTGAAGTACAAGTGTACTGCATAGTGTGCAGTGTATACTGTGGTATGCTTGTCATGTGATCTCATCTTGCATATTTAATTTAGAATTAATAATATTTTCATTTGCACTTTTAATCCTAATTTGTTTAAAAATGTCTTGATCAAAATTTGACTTTAAAGTAGTGAATAAGTCCATTCATTACACTGAAAGTGGAAGTTAGAGTTGGACGCATTGCAATATGGGGAACCACATTCGCCACTAAAACCAATTTTACATGTCTGTCTGTCTGTCTGTCTGTCTATCTGATTATCTATCTCTCTATCTATCTATCTATCTATCTATCTATCT
>NW_015776684.1:0-931 GCF_001515625.1 Sinocyclocheilus rhinocerous | reverse complement strand
AAAAATTGTTCTGTAGCAGGTGTTTTTGTCTGTTTTAGTTGTTACCTATTTTTATTATCACTGGCCAGTCAATCATAATTAACCTGGCGCAACATCTAGGGATGTCAAAAGTACCAGTACATTAATAATAATAATAAAATTATTATTTTTATAAATAACAAATCATAATCAGTTAGTAACATTCTAAATCAAAATCTGAACATTTACAGATTAGCCACTTTAAGGTCTAAGTCAAATTTGGATTTAAAGTTTTGGTTTTTTTGGGACCCATCCCACCTAAATATTAATAAATGTACTTTATTATTGCATATGATAATATTCTTAAGGCTATATTTCTGTTTTATCTCTGTAATTTCACATGACATTTTAAGACTCAGTGTTCAGTTTGCATTCTGAGGGTGTTTTGGCTCTTGCAAGCAAAAAACATTCGACTCTTAAACTGATAAAAGTGTGAGTACAACTGATATATGCATTTCTCCTAATAATTCACCATCCGTGCTCAGCATAACGCTAATTCAAATAATTTACAGGCAGAGCTCAGACTAGCACTGGTCTTATTATTTTTAATCAGAGAGTTTCATATCCTTGCCAGTCCTATGTTCTCTTTCTCTTGCTCTCTCAAATATTTATGAGGGTTTTTTCACTTTCCTTGCCAAAAGTAGATATGTTTTGAGAGATATATTTGGTAAGAAAAGACTGACCTAGTGAAACAAGAAAAACAGCAAAAGTTAAATCTATAGATAGCTTACATTATTAATAATGCTGCATTGGCATAATATGCTGAACTTTTACAGTCTAATGCTGTTAATTAACAAGGGCATCAAATGAAGCAAAATGACGATGTGCATCTTTGCAAAGCGTGTGGTCTCTGTGTTCTCAGTTACATTCGGAGGAGACTGCAGATCTGTTGGCGGAGAAGGCACAAATCGCT
>NW_015776683.1:0-931 GCF_001515625.1 Sinocyclocheilus rhinocerous | reverse complement strand
AACATACCTGGCAATAAAGCTGATTCTGATTCTGATTCTGATTTTGGGGGAAATCGCTGAAGTCCTGTGTTTGAAGACCTTCTAACTGAAGCAACCAGTTGATGGGCATGTGGTCCAAACGGTTCATGTCAAAATGGGCAAAATGAACCTCTGGACCTGAGAAATAAAACACCAAATGTTTAGATTAGGTTGAGATATAGAAATAAAAGTACAATCAGAAAGCTTGTGACCTGCACTGTTAGACATTTATTGTAATTTTGCAGTAACTTACTGGCAGCACTATTTCCAGTAAGTTACTGTAACTGCCCATTCACAGTAGCTTGCCGCAATTTCATTTTACAGTATAATGCCCTCACCACAATTTCATTGTACAGTAAAATACACTTACCGCAGCTTAATTTTACAGTACTATATCCTTACTGTAACTTAGTTTTACAGTATAATAATGTTACAGTAATTTTACTGTAATTTATATTACACTATTTTACAAAATCTTTGAATATTTTACATGAATGCCATTGAATTTAATAAATTTCAAATAAGTGACTTGAGTCCATGTACAAACAGTGTATTTTTTATTCACTGTCACTATGAAATACATCCATTACTTATTTATTGTGCTTTATTCTGCAACATTGCAAAAATAAAAATAGAACTGAATTCATAACAAGTCAAAGCAGAGATCATGACAATATGGCAACAAATAGCATCCCAGTTGGTCTTGGCTGGCCTCCATAACCATTGACGGCTGATCTGAAACAAAACAGAGGGGAAATGTGTGAGAAATGATCATGAGTTTATCTCATCTATATTTGTTCATGGACAGACGAGGTAACAATTTGTGTTAAGCAGTTACTCCTAGTGTATTACGGTTTAAACTGCATATCTTTTTTGCACATCCTTGTCAGGGAACTCCATTAATTGCCTGAAT
>NW_015776682.1:0-931 GCF_001515625.1 Sinocyclocheilus rhinocerous | reverse complement strand
GAGTCGGAAAATGAGCCTATTTTTAAAAATAGTGGAGTGTTCCTTTAATATTACTGGTCATTATACAATTCATAGAGCCATTATACTTAAAAAAAAAAAAAAAATTATAATAATAATTGTGACAAGATTTCTATTGCATTTCAAACATATCATTACATAGGAAACATACAATACAAACAAATATGGGGGAAAAAAACACACCAGATCAGAACTCGGACTCAAAAAAACTTTATATATACACGATTCTTCACATGCCTAACAAAGTAATACAAGTCCTTATAAAAACAAAGAAATAATAGCTGTTGAAGATTTTAGATTTTCAGATCCAACAAGGAAAATGAAAGAGAACTTGTGTAAGAGGGCCAAATGTTTAACAATTTAAATAATTCAATCTCATGCATGTTATGTTATGCAACTGTGTTAAATCCAGTTAACTCCGTAATCTATGTGTGAAAAACAGGGCCCATGTACTCAGAACAGCATTTCTTAATACCTGGTATTGCAGAAAAAAACTTGACTCAGCTGTCATAAAATTTGTGCAGTCTATCTACTTAATTACAGCTAATACTGCGAGCCAATAAAAGAGAATTTTTACCTTCATATGACCCACAATTTACCACTTCACATAAGATTCAGCGCACTACACATTACCTCGTACAGCAGACTTTTTCGTGTTTTAGTTGTTATTGAAGTACCTCAATTTTAACCCTACAATTCCTAATGTTCCCTTGTTTATTAAAATTAGAACTAGAAAGTGCAAAATCATATGGACAGTTTTGTCCTAAAGCTTGTCAGCCGTTGCAACCGATACAGACTGAAGAGGTTTTCTAATTCAGTAAGCACTCAAATAAGATCTTAGAGCCTCATATGGCATATATATACATATAAATCAATATATATATATAAGTCATCAATAATAATAATAATAATA
>NW_015776681.1:0-931 GCF_001515625.1 Sinocyclocheilus rhinocerous | reverse complement strand
CATAATGTTCTTTTTAGCAACATCATATGACCCCTTTAAGTTAAGTTAAGTTAAGTTAAGTTAAGTTAAGAGAGTAAAAGTATGGGGTCAATTCTGATTCAGCGTTGACTTTAAAAGACAGAGCAGGAAAAAGTAAAGATATGTGCTTTTTACTCATTGACTACTTTATATTTTCTAAGATGCACCTAAGGATTCACTTGCATTTACATTTGCATCTTTCACTTACATATACTGTACTGTCAGCAGATTCTAATCGCAGGCAAAACTTAACCTCAAAGACACTGCGAGCAGCATATTTCACCAGTTTCATCATAGATAGCCTTTTCTACTCTAAGGCATCCAGGAGTGCAGGCTGAGGACGGGCAGGCAGAAAGAACAGGAGAGCTCGAGTGCATCGGTCTAAGTGACTGGATTGGCGGGTTCATCTTCTTCCCTGACCACAGGAAGTTGTCCACTATCATGAGCCTGTACCTGCTCAGAGACTGTCTGCAGAGCTGACGCTTCCGCAAGAGCTGAGTAAACACACAAGAGATGTGAAAAGAGGGAAGAGAATACAGATAAGCCGAGGGAAAGATCAATAGCACTGGAAAAAAGACAGATGACATTAGACACATCAGCTGAAAGAAAAGATTTGAAATTAAATACAGGAAAATATAGAAGAAATGTGTAAAAGGAAAAATGACAATTCAGTGGCGATGCATGGCTTTTCTTGATTTCTATCAGGATGGAAATCTGCACAAATCTGCATGCCTAAGGAAGAAAAACAGTGCAGGACTTCTGAATAAAGAGTTGTTTAGCCAGTGATCCAATGCCATGCTTAGCGTGACAACTTT
This sequence comes from Sinocyclocheilus rhinocerous, assembly GCF_001515625.1. Classification (NCBI taxonomy): domain Eukaryota; kingdom Metazoa; phylum Chordata; class Actinopteri; order Cypriniformes; family Cyprinidae; genus Sinocyclocheilus; species Sinocyclocheilus rhinocerous. The sequence continues at coordinate 98 of NW_015776681.1, read as the reverse complement.
AAAATACACCAACAAGACGTTTTTATTCTACTAAAGGGTCAATACCAGCTGACAGTATGTGTTTATTTTTTCACAGAAGGTGTTAGAATTTTTTTTCT
>NW_015776680.1:0-931 GCF_001515625.1 Sinocyclocheilus rhinocerous | reverse complement strand
TCCATATGCCCACAGGGATGGGCCAAACTACCAGTGGGTTCCCTTTCAGGGCAGAGTGCCATACCCCCGTCCTGGCACAGTGAGTACTGGCCAATATATCTGGCATTATCACATAACTGACAAACTACAGCTTCATATATGTGCATTTTTGTTAAAATACTTCATTGCATTATTTTTCCAACAGGTAATATACTGTTCTTTATTACCCTAACTGTTTGCTTGCACATTTAAAACTAAATTTGTCTAAAAAAACATCCTTCCATACTAAAATAACTAAAACCACGCTACATTATTCAGAGTGCGACATTGAAACTTGAACTTGTGCATCAATGAGATTTTTTTAACCCTTAATCTCCCCTCCTTTACCCACCATAGTGTCCCAGCAAAACGTTCGGAGGCTTTGACTCCACTAAAGACCTTCCTGATGATGTAATTACATTCGCACGCCTGCACCCAGCCATGCATAACCCTGTGCAGCCCATGGGTGGGAAGCCCATTGTGGTGCGCACGAACGTGGAGTACCAGTTCACTCAGCTGGTGGTGGATCGTGTGGAAGCTGAGGACGGCCAGTACGATGTCATGTTCATCGGCACAGGTTAGTAAAACCAACCAGCACGTCAATACAGAAATATAACTGCTGTATAAAGCCAAGAAATCACTCCACTTTTACACTTCTTAAAGCAGCTGTTCACAACCTTTTTGACTTATTCTCCACAACAATGTTCGAAGGCTCTATGACTTTTCCAGTTGCTTGTGATTTACAGGATAAGGATATGGATTTTTTACTTGAGTTTTCTAGTTCTAGAAATCACAGTTTTAAAATTTCCACATATATCCAGGTTTTCTGTGGGAATTCTGGTTCATCAATGAAATTTTTTATATCTATTTTTTTTGTAGTTGTCCTTCACAAAGAAAAAAAAAGAAATGTTTA
>NW_015776679.1:0-931 GCF_001515625.1 Sinocyclocheilus rhinocerous | reverse complement strand
TTATTATTATTTAATTCCAATGTCGGAAACAGGATTCCATAATAACACAAATTCAGACTTTAGTTGTCACAAACAAGGTTACAAAGTTTAGTTTTGCTAAAGCGATGGTGGACTTCATTTAAATTGCTGGGTTATCTTTGTCTTGTGGTTTGATATATCACAAATTACTTTGATTATAAGAATGTCTGACCAATTCAGCCAAGTCAGAAAATGTAGGCTGGATACACGTTTTATGAAAACAGACACTGTAGTTCTGATTCAAACATGGTAATTTTACAGACAAAATAGTCTAAGTAGAAATATGATACGTTTAATGCAGTTACTTGCATTGTACAGTAAGCCTACAAAAACTGGAATGTTTTGGTATCGTGCTAGTTTTGATTTGTTATTGAGCTGTCCTTGTTCGCCACAGAAAATCATTCTGCTCTTTCGGTCCTCGAGCCATGTGTTGTGTATCACGCGGTATCACGAAAGATCAGATATTCAGTAAGTAACGTTAAACACTATCAATATAAATAGTAAGTTTATTATACTGACAGACACCTTGAGCTCAAAATGAAACGTAACGATAAATCAAATTAACGTAAGTCAAAATATGAAAACGAAACCAGACATTCGTAGAGGGGACTTCGGAAACTTTAATACAACAAATTTACTGAGAGACATTGGGCAGGTAAGTTACAGCATTGCTTAGGTTTTCTAAGCGTCACGTTGAAATTCGCTTTCTGCTAAAATGGTGACAGACATTAAAGGTTGATCCCATTAGTTGCTCAAAACCACTGCGGACAAGTAAAACAGATAAGCGAAAGCTAAATGTTAGTTAATACGGCGTTTTTTATGTCAGTGTAAGTACAAAAAGTCAAGTGTGTCAGAACATACCAGAAAACTCTCCTGCTGCTCCTCGCGCGCTTTGACGACTCACAGAGAGCGA
>NW_015776678.1:0-931 GCF_001515625.1 Sinocyclocheilus rhinocerous | reverse complement strand
TACAGAAGAATAAAATAAAGCATATTTTGTTACCTTTTGAAACTTTTAATATGAATCAAAGTAATGGAAATCGGTAGGAAGCTGCATTTTAAACTTTAAAATGTTGCTAATACAAGACATTAACATTTAGAGACCATATTGACATATTGTGTTCCCTTCAGTTCCTTACATGTTCTTTATTTGGTCTTGAAAACGTCTTAAATTCACCTTCATCAGACCTGCAGAAACATTTCAAAACTACTGTTTTTGTCTTTCAAACCCATTTCAAATTATGATGTGTGTCGTCTTCAGAGTTGAATCGGGGAAGGAAGGCTGTTTCTCGCCCAGAGTCGCAAAGAAAGAGCCTGTGAGAAAATCTCTGCGTCTGCGCTTCAGTCTGGGCAAATCCAGCCGAGAGTCTGTAAGTTCAGAAATATCATCTCTGTCAACCTCCACCAGAGACTGAACAATCAGCCGCTCTCTCCTATGCATCTGTGATTTGCGTGTTTATAATTTGCATGATGGTGTCATCTAACTTTTATATAATATTTATTCATGGGTGAATAATATAGCACTTTAAGAAGTTATGTTAACAGAATTGAGAACTTTTTTTGTTATTAATCATGAGATCTTCAGTTTTCTCTTGCTCCATCTAGTGGCAGTATAATGTAGGTACATGCTGCTATTAATGATGCAGAAAATCTGAGGAGAATATAGCTAAATCAGTCCATGCATGCAGTAATCACAATATTTTAATGTATTCTATAACTGTCTTGGTTTGAGGGTTTTACTCATGCATTTTATGAAAGTGAAAATATCACTGACCTCGATGTTTAATATGTATATATTAAAATGGCTTTAGTGCTGCTGCTGGAAATGGTGCTTTCAGCAATCAAGAAAATTACATTTTTACACTTGTTAATTTTATGACACTAAGATAATTGATGTAATG
>NW_015776677.1:0-931 GCF_001515625.1 Sinocyclocheilus rhinocerous | reverse complement strand
TATATAGAAATAAAACTGTAAATGTTGGTGTATGTACGTGCTGCTGAAGTTGAGAAAAAACTCATTTTAAGAAACTGTCTTTAAACATATGTATTGTAATTGAAAAGCAAAAAATGTGCAATAATAAAATTGAATTATATATGAACAAACCCCTCAGTAAAAACCTTCAGAATACATATAGGAATAAAACTCTAATTTTGGTGTCTGTACGTGCTGCTGAAGTTGAGAAAAAACTCATTTTGAGAAACCGCATTTATGTATTGTATTGTAATAGAAATCTACAGATGCAAATAGATAAAGTGCAATCAAATAAACAATTAAAGGTTTTCTTTCCACTATTCTGAAACAGCACATTATGAAAAGCCAAATAGCCCAAAAAGTCAAAATTGACTGGTGCATGAAAAAAGCTTTTTCCTGTAGTGTTTGGCCTTAAAGCAGAATAGCATGCACTGTGTGCTAAACGGTTGGATTTATCTTTCAGATCTTTGCGAACGAGACGCTGCGAACTCTGTGTCTCTGCTATAAGGACATCAGTCAGGCGGAGTACGATGCTTGGTCTCAGAAACACCAGGCTGCCAGCGTTTCAATGGGAAACCGTGAGGAGGTTCTGGACACTGTGTACGAAGAGATCGAGAAAAACCTTTTGGTACGGAAATAAGAAAGGAAAATCATTATTAATTTCAGGGAAGTGACTAGTGATTGATTGGTATATTAGTCAGGCTCATTATCCTGACAGTGCTATTGGCTAATAACAGACACTTTTTAGCAGACCCTTTTATCCAAAAATGACTTGAAATGCAACAGTTATATAATATGCATAATGTTAAAATAATATAATTTGCATAATGTTAAAATATTGTCAATTGAATTTCAGGTTGATGGTGTCTAAATTAAATTAAAGGGGTCATATGACGTTGCTAAAAAGAACATT
>NW_015776676.1:0-931 GCF_001515625.1 Sinocyclocheilus rhinocerous | reverse complement strand
TAAATCTTAAATTAAAATTATAACAGAAAATATTTCAAATAAAAAATAAATCAAAATATTAAAAAAATATGCTAATAATATTTAAATAAACTGTAAAAAAGTCAGCTTATGTAAGTTATGGCAACATTAATTCTGTTTGTGGAGGCAAAATCACATAATTAGTTTTTACAATCACAGCAGTATTTATCTGGCACAAAACAAAAACCTTCAGCTAAACTACTTTTTGAGCAGCTTGTAGGCTGCAAAGCATGAAACTATGATGAGTCATTGCTGCTTGTGAATTGAACTCGCCATAAAAGTTTAACAATGGATTATTTAGTACATATGTCACATCAGCTACCAGGAGAAAGTTTTAGTCTGACTCACAGGATCCGTTCCAAACTGAACTACTACCTCAGAAAGGCACGTCGATGTTTTTAGGTTAGTTTACATTACCGTCTCCTCTCATTTCCTTCCCAAACACTTTATCCACAACACCATCTGCAGTCTTTCCTCTCTGCGCTCTGCCCCTGTGTCTTGTGGTGGATGTCATACTCAGCTTTCGCTCTTTGTTTGTTCTCTGTTTCATCTTTCAGCTGCTTTGCAGAGGCTGAGGAAGATCTACCACAACTCCATCAGGCCCATGGAGCAGGCCTACAAGTACAATGAGCTGAGACAGCATGAGATCTCAGGTACGGTCAGCCTGGTGTTTGTCTACTCGCAAAAAGTATTTAGCTTTCAATTTAAGATGTATTTGAACTGCATATAAAATGTTCACATAAACTAATAAACTGTGATGCAATGCATATTTGTCAGTCATACATAAATGTAACGGGTAAGAAACAGGTTTCTTAAGATTTCTGCACTCAAAATCAAATAGATGCAAATCCTCAATAATAAACTATGCCATGATTTAAACATTTTTTAAAAATTATTTAATTTGCACAGAATC
>NW_015776675.1:0-926 GCF_001515625.1 Sinocyclocheilus rhinocerous | reverse complement strand
ACAAAACCTAATACTTCCTTGCAGAGGAACAGGCTGGCTCAGGCTTGGCCTCATCCCAGAGCAGAGCGCTACGAGGACCTTCAACACGGCAAGCAAAAACCCCTGAACGCTGCAGGATTAGTACCTGCCTCACTTCTCTAAACGTGTGAGTATACCTTTTCTCACACATTCATCGAAACACTGCTTTTTTCATTTTTATATTTATACGACTAGCGAAACAAGTATTCAAACACATCACAAATCATTAATAAATCATCATGCTGATTTACAGGTTATTTTAATTGAAACAATAAATGGAGAGTAAAGGCATTCTTGGTAAAAACACAATGTCAGGGTGTACTGGTAGGGTGTACGGCTCCAGTCATGTAGAAAACACATTGCCAGGCCCAAAATCCACTCATGTCAGCGGGAATGCAGCATCCCGCTCGCAAAGCAGAGCTAATTAAAAAACAACACATAGCAGGAGGACGCCCCCACAGTGTTAAAATAGAACTATCAGCACACTAGGGGATCATCCACAACTTCCTACTTCAAGCAAATTATCCCTGGACCAAGACTAACAACAGACTTGAGCCAGGTTCCACTGCACTGAAGGCCAGACGAGAACATTTGAACACTCAGCATTTGAATAATACAGAAATATATACTCTTCAGTAAAACAAAAATAAATAAAATTGAACGGCAGAAGTTGAGGCATATCTATCTATCTATCTATCTATCTATCTATGCACAGACAAACCCTGAGTGCACAGAAACCCTCCTTACCTACTTCTCTCATGGTACAGAAATCCTGTTGTCTATTTGATAATAATTCAAATCACAATAATGAGTTAAATAAAACAGCAAGCATCATTTTGTCTCTCTCTCACATACAAAAAAAAAAAAAAAAATCTTTGCTGAAAACAACTTTTCAGTTTCACACATTT
>NW_015776674.1:0-931 GCF_001515625.1 Sinocyclocheilus rhinocerous | reverse complement strand
CTTTATTTTATATTTTATTATAAAATTATTCTATTTTTATGTATTTTATTATTATATATTTATTAATATTATACATTAATTTTATTTTAATATATATTATTGCATTATATAGTTCATAATCATATTCAATTTATGTATTTTTTATAATATATATAATTACAAATAATTATAAAATTATATTTAGTGTGATTTATTATATACATTGTATGTTGATATTAATTAATTCATTTATTTATTCATTCATTGTTATTAAAAACACAATCATAAAAACATTAAATTGCTACAGCAATGCCATTGAATTATTATTTTCATCTATAGATAAACATAAGAATTTATGAAAAAGTTGTGATCAGTAAGAAATGCGGGGGAGGGACAGCTATAACCTTTATCTCTGTTCTTAGTTAGTGCATGGGTTAAGTTAAGGTAGTCTTGCAAATGTGTCTTTATTCTGAACAGTCGACGCCACTCCAGAACTGACACATCCTTTAGAGAAATAGTCACTGTCACTCATCTTCTCCTGACAGGGATATTACTTACAGTCTGGGATAGTGTTACACTATCTGCCATCAGTTTGAAAATTAATAACATTTTGTTCACCCATTTCAAGAAGGGATGGCGTGCAAATTTATCATTTCAGAGCCCCACCACCTTATTCCCCCAAGGTTTGTCCGCTCAGTCTCTACTTAGAAATTCTGCATGCTGAAAAGTAGAACATATTGAAGTCCTCGGCCCTGTTTATGCGGGAGGAAGCAGATAGGCTGTCGGACCCCCAGCGGGCAGGTCCTGAACGGAGAGGAGCGATCCTTTAAACTGCCGAGGTGATACCGCTGGATAATGTAGCAAATAAATCAGACAATAGGGTTGAATATTTCATTTCACATCCATATTCCTCATGGGCAGAAATGATGGTGAAATGTAAAAACAGCGATTG
>NW_015776673.1:0-929 GCF_001515625.1 Sinocyclocheilus rhinocerous | reverse complement strand
TTTTAATCAGTTTAATAATTTATTTTAACTAATACAGTACATGATTATTATAGTTGGATTTTTTAAAATAAGTTGCCCTATATAAAAAAGCAATATGTGTTTTACAAAAGTTTTTCTTTTTTTTCTTTTTCTTGAGCGATTATGGTATTATCATCTGCTACTACTATCACTACCATGTTAGCACAGTAAATGTACGTTGAAAGGTCCTTCTCGGGTCTTTTTTAATTTCGCTTTTCAAACATTGGATTTTTCTAGGCTTTAAGAATTGATGGTTTAGTCCTAAACACTCACAAAATCCATTACCAAAATCTGCCTTAACTTAAAGCTGTTTAAGCAAACATATACGGCCCAGCAGCATATCAAACATATGATTCACTACTCATCTCTAATCATTTTTCCCCCTCCTGTGGGTTTATAAACATTGTCCTATTTTTTAATACTTCATGCTCAGCATATGGTACTCATATCATGATTATTCTACTGTATCCTCGTTTAACTCAACTCTAATTCCCAGAACTTTTATTGTCTGAACAGGATCCTATTGTTGGGAATCCACTGACAAGATGATTGTTGTTAGTGAGTATTATGCTGAAGCCTGGATACAAAGTACAGATTAATAATTCAAAAATATGCAAGAAAAGAACAAATAAGATTAAATAAATTGTTGAATTGACATGTAGGTGAATACATGAACAGAACATTTTGGGTTTTCTTATTCATTTAAATGAATATTAGCTGATGGATAGGCAGGTTTGATAATAAATACTTGGTGTTCATCCTATAGCGTTCATTTAATGATGCATTTTTGTGATGAAAGGTTTTCAAGGACAGTGTCCTCTTTTAGGTTTTACTTTCTAACAATTTTAGTTTGGCCAGAATTTGATATGATTTTCATGTGAATGCAACACACACACACACACACACACACA
>NW_015776672.1:0-931 GCF_001515625.1 Sinocyclocheilus rhinocerous | reverse complement strand
TGCCATCACAATCTATCAGTAACACGGCAGCAGGAAAGTCTGGCTTTCATTACAGCAGCCAGACCTCTCAAATCATTCCCGCCTGTCTTTATGTTGCACAGATACTTCCGTAAGTTACTGGTGGTGAGACAGCAGGACTTCTGCTCATTAATCACAAAAAATGTCATGTTAGATTGGAGAGGTAGTTTAATGTTCTTAGAATAAAAAGACAAAGAGTCCCATTATTAATAGCCTTTAGCAGAATACAAAAACTCTAATGTGGCGTCGTCAGACAGTCATTCCAGCATCATCCAAATATAACTGTCCTCATAAGGGTCCTCATGAACCATTTCTTTACCTTAAATGGGTTGTATTATGACTAATAAAATTTTCTCTGAACTTTAGAAATAAAAGTTCATTGTACTATAAAAAAAAAATCTAACTCCAAACTTCCTCCCCAGCTCCAAAGACCATCTAAGCTGCAAAAACGGCTCATTCCGAACTTGCTGACAAAATTTCAGAAGCCAGATGAATGTCAATATTAACATATGTCCTCCCACATTTACATTTTATATGACCTTGACAGTTTGAGTGGCAAATTTTGGTTACAGACTAATTTGTGAACTTTTGCATGCTGTTGTTCCAAGGATGGGCCAGTAAAAAATATATTGGATGGATGCATATTATATCCTACTTCCTGTGTAAATGATAATTCAAGTGATAATTCACCCAAAATATTTAAATTCTGTCATCATTTACTCACCCTAATGTAATTTTTATAAGCATATGACTAATAACACAATAAAATACAATAATACAATAAAAGTCAGTGGTCACCAAACTGTTATAAAACGGATAGTTCCAGTTAGAGGTCTGCGCAGGACTATTTTTTTAATCCCGCTCCCGCAAGGTTATATTCTGCACCCACCCGCTCCTGCTATATATTCACTCT
>NW_015776671.1:0-931 GCF_001515625.1 Sinocyclocheilus rhinocerous | reverse complement strand
AAAAAAAAAAAAAAAAAAAGAACATATGGGTCAAAGGTCAATGCCAGCATGGCAGGGGAATATCTGTATACCTACAGAATGTTCTTCACCAATGGTCAAGAAGCTCTTTAATTCAGTAGATATTCTGCACTGTTTAAGTGTCTGCTTTGTTCAAACTATGAAAGGTTTGCAGTTTTTTTTACCCCATAAATAAACAAGTAGGAAAAAAATATGATTCAAGCTTATTGCCAAGATAATGTTGTTTTCTTTCAGTCTTCAGAGTTTATATTCACTAATCCTTCACCATTTTTGTCATCACTGGTTACATAAGGATATTGTTTTCTCTCTTTTTCTGTCTCTTTTACAGACACAGTGGCCTACATTTCACACATGGAGATTTGTGTCTGAGTGATGCTGCTTGCACAACTTGGGGGGATGTGTTGAGTTAAAGTCTCAAATCACCTGAACGCTAGATGGCGCTATCATCCCAGACAGATCATGACAGAGCAGCTCTCTGCTTTGTTTTGTCCATGAGACACACGTAGTCCTCTAGAAGTGCCGGGTGGTGCAGCGTTACATTTTGCAGACACGTTTCCTCTGGAATGTACAGTATGTGAACAAATGTTGTTTGTCATATTTTTTGTTACTATATCACAAACATTCCTATTACTTTTACTATTTTATCTCCTAAAAACATTCTTCTTAGACAGGATTTGACTACCAGTCAAATGCTTGCAGTGCCACATTAACAGTCCAGAGGCGTAAAACCCATCACTAATAAAGGGCACATTTATAGGTTTCATTCCACAGAGGTAAACATGTCATACATGCCTATGAATCCAGTGTTGGCACGGCGGACGGCTCGCATCCTCTGCTCAGCCCTGCCCGCACCCCCTGCCATCTGTCCCAGTGTCCTACACACGCAGCTCGCTCTGCACACAGCCCCAGGGCA
>NW_015776670.1:0-931 GCF_001515625.1 Sinocyclocheilus rhinocerous | reverse complement strand
TTCAGGTTTTACTTCAGTTTTCTTGAGTATGTGTATCCATCATGTGTGGAGATCAATTCAGCAGTGTGTTCTTTGTTGGCGAATATTGTAATGTATTTTTCAGACATGCAGCATGTAAAGAATCATAATGTCACAAGGTGAGCAACAGTTTAGCTTCTGTCAAGAAGGTTTTATTTGAGTTTTATCTATTACTGACAGTGGTTCTCATTGTATTAGACTCCTGTAATCTCTCCTTCTCTTGACCATTATGAGTGTGGACTAGAAATGGACATAGAGACCTTTAATACTAATGAGTGTTTGTGGTTGTCCACTGGTATTGTGGTCAGAGTTAGCTCTAGTGAAAATGACTGTCTAGTGAACTCATCTTTATTTCTTTAGCTCACTCAGCTCATTACAGCTAATGTCTCATCAGTTTCTATTAGCACTGTTAACAGGGTAGTGACAGCACACTAAGACAAAAGAGCAGAATGAAAAGGAGCCGCAAAGATTCGTTTCTGCACCTTAAATTGGCAAAGCGTCAGTGAAACTATGTGATCACATCTAATTTAAACTATAAAAATGAGTTTAGAGTTTTTTTCACGAGAGTATGCACAATTTCACCCACACTACCATGCTCTGTAGAAAAGATGACTGCATCTGCTACATGTTTACGTGACAAAAGAGAGTGGGAGTCATTAGTGAGGGGCTTAATATCTAAGAATTTTCATAAGTATTAAATGAAGATACGTTTTCATTTTGAACCCCCGGTATATCTGTTCAGTTTTGCTTACACACCAAGATATAGATCACTTGCTAAAATTATATTTGAACAGGCTGAAATGTCATTTGCTGACTGCAGTAATTTGACAGAAAGTAATGCTCTAATATAATAATAATAACAACAATAATAATAATAATAACAGTTAATGTCTTGGGTGCTTCATACTTTATT
>NW_015776669.1:0-931 GCF_001515625.1 Sinocyclocheilus rhinocerous | reverse complement strand
TTAAAACAAATATTTACAATATTGCGACGTATCCAGCCCCCCAACGCATTTGCTAAGCCACTGGCCATCTGTTAGTTAACCTAGTGCCCACTCACTTTTGCCCAGGCCTGGCCAAAAATAAAATTCTGACTATGCCACTGATATTCACTATTCAATAACTGGATGAATAATTGAACTGTTTTCCTTAAACTGAAAAATCAGCAAAATTCTTTTTTTTTTGAATGCCTGTTTTTGATCGAGCTAGGCCTACTTGATTGAAACATGTTGTTTGGAAACATAAACACTGTGTTACGCCAAAGAGTAGGCTATCCGTTTTAAGTCAATTTAACTTGAAGCAATCATGTTTGAACAAGAATCCTGATACAGTGGTGCTCAATCAAAATAAATTGTTTAAATAAAGTGAACAGTGTCGCAAAAGTGTGTATAATGTATATGATGATAATACATATTTATGAATAAATAATAAAATCTTTCCTGAACAAATAGACAATACAGTACATTTCTACAATTTGGATTTCAATCCACATAGTTATGTGGTGTGGATCAGGTTTGGAAAAATGAAATTGCTACTTACAGACAACTAAAAGGATTTGAATCAGATACTCCAAAAAGATGCTGCCTGTCTGAAAGCACAGACCCTTGAAAAATCATATTTTATAAACACTGAAGCTGATGGTATTCTCAAAAGAGGCCAGTTTTCGTGATGCAGATTGCAAGTGTTCCATGACCGTTTTACTGTGAGTAGTGAATCTCAAGTGGAAATTCAGCATAAACTGTGATAGTCCTAAATCTGTGTCAGACAAACTAGACATTTTTCTTCGGCATTAAAGCTGTAGGCAAACTAGGCATGACATTAAAGGCTGCTATCTGCTTGAACAAACTGCTTCTACACAAAAGTCAATTAATCAACAAGCAAAGGCCACCTGGACCT
>NW_015776668.1:0-931 GCF_001515625.1 Sinocyclocheilus rhinocerous | reverse complement strand
TAATAATATTCCACAATATTACTGTTTTTACTGTATTTTTGATCAGATAAATGCAGGCTTGGTGAGCATAAGAGACTTACTGACCCCAAATTTTTAATGATAGTGTATTTGAAACAAATATACAGTATGATTGCCATAAATGCTGCCTAGGAAGGCAGCTTATTAGGTCTTGAAACACAGTCGTCATGACTATATAGTTTGTGAATCTTCATATTTGATTACTTAAATTGTGGTCATTGTGTCTGTTTTCTATTCATAGTTAGTTTCTTTCATGGAGTCTGTAAAGCAGACACCTGTAATTTAATATTTGATAGAATATGGAAACATCCCATTGGTAGCTGTATACAGATCATCTGTTAATTGCGGAAACAGGTAATTAATGTGCAAATGTTTGCCAGATGTTTTAAAGTCCCTTGCTGGTTGAAAAGAAGTCATGCTTGAATGTGAGGCCTGGATTGAATATGTGTGTTTATGTAAGATAATACATGATTGCAGTGATCTGTGCGATCTCTATACAACAGAAGACATGTGCCTCTACATGCTGAGAGATAGGCAGACAAAACGGCAGGATACACAAAACTATCTTCTCTGATAGGACACACAGTTAGCTTAAAGTTTCTAACGTTTTGTAACTCCTGTCTTAACCATTAAAGAGGATCTCCCAATGAAAGGACAGGGGATATCCCTGAGATACTGCTGCTTTTCTTTGAAGCATTTATAACCCTGAGAGATAACCAAACGACTTTACCATACATTGAGAAAAAGTAGAGAAAAGGAATGCAAGAGTTTGAAAATGCCCCGTTTTTATTGCATTACGTTTCTTTTTTCTCAAAAGAAAATTCTGTCATCCTTTACTCACCCTCATGATGCTGCAAACCCATATGTGTGGAGTGAGTTTAAAAGCATCTGTGCACTTCAGACTACAGCACAG
>NW_015776667.1:0-931 GCF_001515625.1 Sinocyclocheilus rhinocerous | reverse complement strand
TGTGCGTTGTCTTGTGAACGTTTCGGTCTGAATGTTTGGGACTGAATAACTAGTATTTATTGTCCGAATAGATAATATGGCTGTTAGTCTTTAAAAGCTGATTTTTATTTTGTTTTACAAAATTAGAATATGGATAGGCTATGAATGTTGTTATGAATATTCAGCTAAATGTTTTATTTAAATCTAACGTTACACTAACAAAAAAATACTATGTAAACGTACTGTATATAGCATTGGCGCATAAATTAAGCATTTACTCCCATATATATATGGTACTTTTTGAAAGGCTCGGGGTTCCCATGGTCTTAGAAAACGTGGAAATCTCAGGAAGTTTTTGAAGTGTGATTTCCAATCCTGTTAAAGTCATGGATTTATTTGTATTTATTTTTTTGTGAATTGCAATACTGCAACACTTCATCGGCTATAAATTGTTATTTTTGAGTGCGAAATCAATGAAAAAGAAACTTTATTCTGTAATCAAGTATTCCTAGAAAAATCTTTTGCAATAAGGAATGGGAACCCTGAAATTAAAACTGCTCTATAATGTTGAAATAGTATAGATGGCAACAGCGCATCATTTGCATTCTGAATTATTAATTTGAATCCTGCTGTTCTGTTTCAATAATGTTATTGGTGCTTAAACATGAGCTTTTCATTCCATGTAGCACAACTTAAAAGATTACTCTAAATTAGAGACGTAATTAGAGTGCGGTGCTTTTGGTCAATAAGTAAGGCCTACAGTACAGTTAATCTGGTTATTATCGCACAATAAACCCAACATGGTGATCAGAACCCCTACGCAAAGTCATGATGGACATGAGTCTTGTACATATTTAGAGCAAAAGTTTTACATTTGAATAGGCAAAATTTGGAAAATGAGCTTCTCTGTATTGCCAAAATAAACTGTATTGGCTGAAAATTGTTATCAGAT
>NW_015776666.1:0-931 GCF_001515625.1 Sinocyclocheilus rhinocerous | reverse complement strand
TTTCCATGTTGGTAACTGTAAGTCAACAAAGTACTACAACTGGTCAGAGTGTATTTTAGAGAGTTTATTTTCTAAACATCCACACGGCCAAAACTGTCCAAGTTAAAGAAACATTTAGCACAAGCTTTCATTTTTAACTCTTTTTAAGTCTTGCCATCTCACTGTGTTTTTCCCCCTTTGCTTTGTTTACAGCATATTAAGAATAAAATAGTTCAGAGGACCAGATGTAGCATGTGTTAAAGACATTTTCAGATGCCATTGCAGTGATTTGGTCAATGACTGGAGTCTGACCAACACTTCAGCATGGAAGTTGGATTCGCCCCGACAGCAGAAATAGCTCAGCGTTTGCATCAATGAATCAGATCACCTGCATTTTTGTTAGTCAGACCTCATTAATGCAATAGGATCCTTATGAACAATTTAGCTCAGAATAGATTCTAAGTGATCTCTGCTCATTTTTTAGCCGAACATCCTTTGATTCGCAGCTCTGCGCAATAGCTCTCGGACTTTAATCTCGAAATGGCACATTGGTAGAGTAAAATCAATCACTCTGATCTCACTGGGTGGCTTTTGTGTTGCTTGAGCTACTTCATCTATTCTCTTCCCCTCTCTTTTCATCCTCATTGACTGCTTTTCTTCAGTGGTGATGGATTTCAGTCGCTCTGATTACTTTTGCACTTTATACGGCTTTCATCCTTCTCAATCTGTCACTGATGATTCGCTTTGCCAAATGGGTTTGGTTTGAAACCACACATTGAGCGGAAGGGATGGCAATAATGCAAACACTATCACACATCCACAAGTATGTAAGGGATATACTTGGGATATACTCCGCTTCGCGTCGGGGTCCTGATCACCCTGTCCGGGTTTATTCTGAGATAACAACCAGGCTGGATGTACATTATCCCGCTTATTACACGGCTACTTGCCA
>NW_015776665.1:0-931 GCF_001515625.1 Sinocyclocheilus rhinocerous | reverse complement strand
CTTAAAAATAACATCAATAATTCTGACACAGGATTACTTAAAAAATTAACCGGAAACCAGTTAACACATTGTTTTTAATTATTTAGTTCTTCATGAAATTGCTCTTGTTTGTTTGATTGATTTTTTTTTTTCCAGCTGAGCAGATCCTTCAGGTTCAGAACATTTTTGATGTTTATTGTTTTCATGTTTTGTCTTTGTGTCTGTGTACAGTGTTGATGAACAGCTCTGATTACCCGGTCTCTCTTTAGTTGTGTTTAGTCGAGTGTTAACAAGGTTTCTGGCATATGGTTTGTGAGTGTGTGTACGGCCGCACGCACATGGGCTGGATTAAATTTCTGCAAATGTCCCCAGAAGAGTAGCAAAACCTGTGCGTTTATGTGTGCGCATGCACGTGGGCAGGTTTTTTTGTGCTTGGGGACTAAATTTCGGAAAAATATTTACCCACAAGAATTGCAAAACCTGACCAAACCACCTTGTGAGGCTGGCCCTGGGAGGGAAAAGAGTAAATCATGTCTTAATTAAAAATTAAAAATGTTAAAAATTACTGTTAGGGTTAGTCTGTAATGACTATAATTAGATTATAATTAACGACAGTAGATGTAATAGGAAGTCCACACACGATATACAGTAGAAGGATGTGTTTGCTTGTATTTGTGTGTGCAAATATTTTTATGTGTCCAAAATAATAATGATGTAATGCGTTATGTTTGCACTGTGATATCCAACTTCCATCTGTTACAAATATAGACCTTTAATTAAACATACGTATGTACACAGGCATTCATACACATAAACAAACACACTGTGCACACACAGTCAAGATTTCTTTTTCTATTTCCTCCACATGTACTTGCAAACTATTCATTTTGAATTGTAGGAAATCTTGAGTGAATTAAACTGAAAATTGGATAGCATGAGTATCTTTCTGCAT
>NW_015776664.1:0-931 GCF_001515625.1 Sinocyclocheilus rhinocerous | reverse complement strand
TTACCTCTCAGTTATAAGTACCAGTCTCTCTTTTTCATTGTTCCAGTGATCAATTCTGTGGTAAAAAATATAAAGAGCACATGAATCTGGCTGAACAGACATCTGTCAAATTCTGCTGCATAACCTAGAGAAGCGGTATAGTGAAGTTATCAGATGTTAACATCAGTACTTTGATGTGCAATAACTGACAGATACTATATTCACATGGTATTTACATAGTACTCCAAGCTACTTCAAAAGCATATCATGGTTCTCTCATAGTAAATGTAAAAAACAGTATTTCCCAAAAGCCAGTACCATGGTATGTTTTTGTGTAAAGGTTGCAATCAAGATCCTGTTCATTTAAAAATGCATGCAATAAAAGTAAAAATGATATTGTGCTATAAAAGGGCGGCAATGGACTCACTCTGCTAGCAGCCACACGCTAAGAACCTCTCCATCTTCTGAAGGCAAGGCAACCGTGCGGATATCATTGACCGCCTGCTCTATCGTTCCTGGCTGAGACCAGAACAAAAAGAGCAGCTTATTTAGGCCTAGATGCTTGAAATTAGAAGAAACTAGAAAATAAATAAATAATTAAAAAGAAAAAAAATAGATACAACTTATGTCTACTGTGTAGTTGAAGTCCTTATAGGCCAGTGGTTCTCAACTTTTTGACTCCAAGGCTTCCATTTTCCCCCAAAAAATATTCGGTGGCCCCATGACTTGTCCAGGTGTTTGTGGTTTACAGGATAAGCATCAAAGGATTTTCAAAAACATTTTTCATTCACAATTTCTTTATGGTAAAATATTTTGGCATAACTAGAAAAACACGTATAAAATTTCCCATGAAATTATACGATTTTATTAATTTATATTACATTTTCAGGTCAAGAAAACACACCTTTATACACTCTAAAAAATGCTGGGTTATTTCAACCCAACTTTGGGT
>NW_015776663.1:0-931 GCF_001515625.1 Sinocyclocheilus rhinocerous | reverse complement strand
TTTTTTTTTACATTGTTAGTGAAGCTCTAATTTTGACAGGCTCAAGTCAGGACTTTTTACCCAATGATCCTGGGGCTACTAGCTCTAATAGCAAGTGTATTCATAGTGTATGAAAACGCAGAACAGCATTTGAACCCAGGTCACAGCTGTCTGTGGTTATGTATCATGCACTGGGACTATTGCTTGGAACTGAGGCCAAGAGAAAATAATGGATTTTGTATCAGGGCCACCCGGCCACACCAAAGCAAACTGAAAAAAAAAAAAAAAGTGAAATGCAGGTGGGGCACTTGGTTTGTGAGATTAATAAGACTTGAGGTTCACTGCAATTGAAGTGCAATGCTGCATTTGTTGGATTGGTCCATTCCCTGTTCCCCTGCTTAGGGAATTGGGATCACAGTTTGTAAAGCTTTTTGGAAAAGTTCCCTTCTGTGGCAGTCATTTTGGTGAGGCTTCTTGTTTTAAATGGCAGCTGATGAAATTGCCACTCAAAGACACATCCACAGGGTTTTCAAATGCCATTCCAAACACAAGAAATAAATGTAGGCATATTCTTTGAGTAAAATAACAATTCTGGGACTGGATTCCCAAAAACCTTCTGAAGAAAAAAGTTTAGAAATATTTTAAGATAAATTCCAAGTTCAATTTAAATGTTATTAAATGCAATTCTGGAAAATTTCTTAAAAGAAGTTCTCAAATATTTTTCTTAAGAACTTTTTTTTTTCTTCTGAAGAGGTTGACAGGTGTTCTAGACTCATTGACCAGCTGAATGAAAAACACTTTACTTACCGTAATAATCATAATAAGCATGCACACTATTTTCGTTGATGGGAGTTCAGCATGCAGTGTCACGTTTTTTTAATTCAATTAATTAATTGAATTAAAAATGAATTAATAATTAATTAGATGCAATTTTAACATTTAATGAATGTAT
>NW_015776662.1:0-930 GCF_001515625.1 Sinocyclocheilus rhinocerous | reverse complement strand
AAATAATGTTCTTTTTAGCAACATCATATGACCCCTTTAATGTACCAAAACATTTAAAGGCGTTCGGGACACGTTGTGAATGACAGCGCGCTCAGCCAATCAACGCTCTGCATCTGTGTCCTCAGCCAATCAGCGCGCGTCATTTGTGTTTATGAACAGCCCATCAGCATCAATCCTGCCGTTGGAGGCCACCCGAGCGTTTGGTTCGCTAGGCCTCATTGAATACAATTATATTCAACTTTAGAGTACATAACGCAGTATTTCTCTCTGGAAGAGTATATAAACATATACAATCAAGCATATCGCCCTACTTCCGGGATTTAAACTCCCTTTAACTGCCTCGCTTGACTCCGAGGGGCTCAAACTGCCCCGCTAGCGCTACTTTAGCACAGAAAACTAACATAACTTCACCCAGATCAATATCTCCCGATCACAGTTGATCATTAATACGCGTTTACCTTAGTCGCTCGCGTCCGCGCTCCGCTTACATCCCTTCAGCCGGTTCTGTGGCGTTAACGCGAGCGGAAAACACGCATTGTCCCACATCAGGAAGTCCGCGGTGTTCCCGCTGAAGTGAGTGAGAGTGAGTGAGTGCGCTCGCTATGGAAACCCTTGCAGCAGCTCAGGTGCTCGCGCGCCGCCCGCCAAACACTGCCCACATCATCATAGTGCACTAGTCAAGCAGTTACTGTACACACCTGAGTCTTGCGTGTAATGTGATGATGACTGTAATTTCCAGCCCTTCCTGTGCATTTAAATTTCAGTTACTATGTATTTAAGGTGCCCAAGTTCAGCGTAACTTTGTTTAGACAGGAAAATGTCACGAGATTAATATTAATTTTGTGTTAATATAAATTGTGTTATGAATAAATTAAATCAAGTACTGCAACAGGAGGCTGTATATGTCAAGCAAAAACATCATACTTCAAT
>NW_015776661.1:0-931 GCF_001515625.1 Sinocyclocheilus rhinocerous | reverse complement strand
AGTCACTCTAATCTAGGCTACAACTGTCCCTCAAGTCCTGCAGGAGTCTCATTCAGAGACCGGCCTGAAACCGTGTGGCTATGTGTGGGGGGGAAAAGAGGCCAACACGCGCACGGCGAGCACCACGTGGGCGGACGGAGCCGAGAAACTGTGTTGTTGCCATAGCGACAGGCCAAACCCCCTCCCCCCGCTACAAACCACCACGTCAATCCCCGAGCGTACGTATAAAACAAGAGCACTTGTCTCTTATCACTTCACTGCAGTCAAGCGAGGAGATGATGCTGGGAAGAGGAGGAGAGACAGAAACAGAGAGATTTGGTTAAAAAAAAACTCTCCAAAACTGGGGTCAAATGGCAAATGCAGCTCCATTTTAATAAAGCATTTCCTGCTTTGAGCAGCGTGAGCACTCCCTCCTCCGTACGTTACACTGACCCTACGGTCAGCGCAGGTTTGAATCACTGCAGACGCCCAGACCGCGAGGGGGAAGTGACACGGCTGCTCTTAGAAAGCATTCAAATCTAGCCAGTAGGCCATTTGCAGCGTGTAGTAACCGCAATGAGCTGTTTTGAGGTGAGAGTATCAGATAAACAGCAACCACAGAATTTGCATGAGCGGTAGAGATTACCTACTGAGGTTTACATGATTCAAAAAGGAAGTGCTCGGTTATTTTATTTGACTGTGTGAACTCTAATAGCATCGGCTGCGGTAAACTTTCTCCTAAAGGCCAACGAGTCTCACAGCTTGATTCATGGATCTGCAATGGATCTTATTCTGCAGAGATGCAATATTGGATGTCACATGACTGAAACGGTTCAGCCAATAAAACACTTCAAGTACGTCTTTTTTAACAAAAAATAAATACATTTCCATGGATAAAAAATCCAGAAATATGGGCCTAGTTTTCCAGCAGGCTAACATAGAGCATAATAAT
>NW_015776660.1:0-912 GCF_001515625.1 Sinocyclocheilus rhinocerous | reverse complement strand
TATATATATATATATATATATATATCCTTCATATTAAAACAGTACATTGGGCGTGGTTTTACAGACTTTTCTTAGAGTGTAGATTCTGAAAGAAATTATTGGTGTTCCTGTAAATCTGCTTGTTAAGGATTTTAGTACATCACTTGTTGATACTACGGTATTCTGGAGGTTGGTGGATACTGTGCATGTTTCTGGATAGTTATTTACTGGCCTAAAAGTAAAAAAGAAACCATTCTCAAGTCTGTGACATTCTGGTCATTGAACATGTGGTTCAGTTTTATTGTCCAAAAATCATAAAAAAACAATGCATGTTTTAAGCTCAAACAGTGTAATACTAAAGGTGAGAAATGTCCACAAACTCCAAACCCGGAGTATGCAATAGTAACACTGCTAATGATCTGTCTCCCCTCTGTGTGTGTGTTTTCAGGTGTAATAACCGGACGCAGTGCGCCGTCGTGGCCGGACCGGATGCGTTTCCCGACCCCTGTCCCGGGACATACAAATACCTGGAAGTGCAGTACGAGTGCGTCCCGTACAGTACGTATCAACTGTCTGTGATCGCTGTCTAATGAAAGCACTTCAACACAAACACACCCAGCATCTTCCTCCTGAAGCTCAGGGAACTGATTTATTCTTCTTTCTCCTGCAGTTTAAAGTCTCGCCTTCATTTGAACTCATCCGTCCCTATCTGTCGAGTGTGTGTGTGTGTGTGTGTGTGTGTGTGTGTGTGAAGTTTGCATGATGACTTTGGTTACTGTGAGCTCTGTGATAAACTATGTAAGCGCTGCACTTTGTCAAAATGAGTAAGTTGCCAGATAGCTAATGATAGCGTTTGGCCATGATAGATCGGCTCTTCTGTATCTTTAGTTATGAGAGCGCAGTGTCGCATCCATCTGCCTGCAGGAATACCTG
>NW_015776659.1:0-931 GCF_001515625.1 Sinocyclocheilus rhinocerous | reverse complement strand
TTTTGAAGAATGTTGGTAACCGAACAGTTGACGGTAGCCATTGACCTCCATACTATGGAAGTCAATGGCTACCGTCAACTGTTTGATTTTTTTGAATCATGATCGCACTGATTGTGCACACTTTTTACTCTTTTTACTCACGACCATTGATTGCACAGTGTCTGGATAGAATAGTTACACAATGCTACAGTTTAAAATCCAACTGTCAGTCTTTCCATGTTTGGGAGTAAATGGGGAATTCCTTTCAGGCTGATTTGTTGAGACTGAGCAGATCCTCTCGGCACACTGCTGGAAGTGTACGAGAGGATAGGAGGAGTCAGTTTGGCATGGGCGGAAATAACAGTGTTGGCTGCTTTGTGGTATGTGTGCAACTGGGAGAGTTTAAACTCTCTGTGACTGAGAAATAAAGACATCACATTATAAATGCTGCAAGCAGAGCGGCCACTTGTGTGTACGAGAACTATGGGTCCAAGAAATTGTAGGGAGCGAGACAGAAAGAGAAAGAGAGAGAGAAGCCTTCCTGAAGGTCAGGATGTTCAGCCTTTAGGAAGGAAGTGACCAGTGTTTCAAACACACAAATAAATGAGGTCATCCATCACTGTGTTCTCTACCCCACTCATTAAACCTCTTCCTTCTGGCCTGGGGCTCTTTCATCAAACCCTGTTACCCCAAATAAACACAAACACATGCAAGACTTGAGAACCTGCACACAACACAGTGTCTATCTACTGTATACTGCTTGAACCAGCACACACTTGCAATTCGTAAGTGTTCTTCATACAAATTCATATGAAATCAGCTCATAAAATAGTTATGTTTTTCTCATAAGATTGGGTTGGCTTGAACTCAGTGCTCTCCTCTTCATATGAGTCTGAAGTGCTTTCTAGAGGGAATGTTCTCATGAAAGATTCACACAGCTCAACCTTATGTT
>NW_015776658.1:0-931 GCF_001515625.1 Sinocyclocheilus rhinocerous | reverse complement strand
ACTTGCATGTAATTATGCATGATTAATTGTTATTATAATAGTAAGTACATGTGGCATGTGTAACAAGGACAGCTTAAAATAAAGTGCTACCTACATTTCTGAATAAATGACAAAAAAAACAGCAAATAACTGTTGAAGTTGTGAAATTGTATTTATTTATAGTATTTTATGCCACTTTTATTCTAAAGATTTTGATTGTTTGATTGCTCATGGTGCAGTATATACAGTTTTCACTCTTATTTACCATCTTTCTTCATCTGTTGTTCTTTAGAATCATACGATATGCACACAGTAATATCTCTGTATAGTTGATTTGATTGATTTGTTTTGAATGACTGACGGTTCACGAATCGTGTGATTCAGGCAGAAGTGCTGGTGATGTTTCAGTGTCAGTTCTTCTGGAAGTTTCCGTCTCTTCTCCTCTGCTTATGTCTGCTGTTTTTCTATGTTGATTTCTTTCTTCTTGTCATCTTTTGTCATCGGTGGCAGTCAACGTGAGGGAGCGCGGTAAATACACGCTTCAGATTCTCCTGTCTGTCTGTCTGTCTGAGTGCAGTGCATGTGTCATGTGACAGGAAGTGAAGTCCACTGACGTCTGCTGGTTCCTCCTTTCTGTCCGTTTCTCTCTCTCTATTTCTCGCTCGTCTTCCTGTCCTTAATAAGTGCTTACTGTGCAATTGATGCTAAATTCACACGACTAACGAATGAAGCCCTTCAGTGTTTAGTAGGAAGTTTCGCTGATTTTGTTTTAAAAAGGCACATTACTGTAAACGAACTGCAGTTTGTGAGTAGATGACAAGCTAATTATTAAATAAATCCTAAAAGTGTACAATTAAAATAAATAATTTTAAAATAATTAAAAAAAACACCTACTAATAATTAAATAAAAATGGTAATTTAAAATGAATAATTTTAAAATAAAGGAAATCGC
>NW_015776657.1:0-931 GCF_001515625.1 Sinocyclocheilus rhinocerous | reverse complement strand
TTCTTATTTTAAGAGTATGACTGGAAAGCTAGTAATCTGAGCGATACAGAGTCAAGTTCACCTTCAGCTTTAAAACCAATTTAGGTGCACAAAATGAAAATGAGCTTTTTAAGTGGCTATACAAGTATGAAAAATCAGTTCATACAGAAATAAAGCGGAGGCTCGAATTTCCGAGGATATTAACAATGATTAAATTACTTTATTTTAGCTCAACGTGAGGCCCAAATGCTCAATGGGTTCCATAAAGGAACACTGCAGGGGATAGAACTAATATATAATATTAAGTGAATTCTTCCTCTCATCAGATGATTTTTTTTTTCTTCACGTGGAGTCAGAGGAGATGTAGAGAGCTCATGTTTCAGGGGAACTTCCCTTCCCTCCATAATACACTGAGGCCTTTCAATGGAGGTTAAAATGCCACAGCCCACACAGTCACAACCTTCTCACCCCAAACATAAAACAGACCAAAGTCTAAAGCTTACAATTATATGAATTACAGGTCATCATCCTGTGCACTAAGCAATTTAAGATAATGGCAAAAACAAATGATCAGTAAAAGGAAGTGCTTAAAATGTTGATCTTCAACTTCAGAAGTTCAATTAAGCTGTATTATATATGAGATTTGCCATTTTTGCAACCCTGGTACCAAACCAGAGAGATGTCTAAGTGATTAAAACGTCAAATAGCTTTAACATTAAACACATAAAACATCATATTAAAAGCAAATGTATGTAGTTTTGTGCATGTGGACTTTAGAGCCCCCTACAGTTAAGTGAGAGGAATTCAATGTCTTAAATATACCACTGTTGTAATTACAGTAGATAGATGCATAGATATGTATAAGTAGATTCCTCATTCGACAGCTCCAAACATGTAGACGCGTCCGCCATCTTGCAACAGTCAACTTGACATCATTCACCATAATAATCAA
>NW_015776656.1:0-931 GCF_001515625.1 Sinocyclocheilus rhinocerous | reverse complement strand
AACGGATCTGAGAGACGTTGACACCACCGACTCGGTCTCTCACACTGATAGCACCTACATTTCCACAACCAACCGAGTCAGAGAACGCACACTCCTCTCAGTGACCTCCAACAGCACCTCTGCGTACACTGAGGACTCCAACTCCTCGGATGCTGTCTCTCAAACCTCCATTTGGGAAGTGAGAACGTCAGGAGCCACCCAGGGCAAGGAGGAAACCGTAGATGTATCTACATTGTCTGAACAGACTGAACCCACTTTTGAAGATCATAATGCCACCAATGCAACTCAAGGCCACTCTTTGGAGACCGAGCAGTCAACGTTTTCCCATGGCACTGAGTCACAGACGGGACAATCTAGTGTCACAGGACAGACTGTTCAACAGGTATCTGATAATGACAATCCAAATTCAACACCCCCTCTTACAATGATCAACAGAGATGAAGGGGAAATGGACGCCACATCGGTGAGTGGTGGGACGTCTTATACAGAAACCGGTGACTCTGTGTCATCTATCCCACCTTTTACCTCCGGTGGATACAGTGCCACTAGCATATCCCAACAGAGCCGTGATTCCACAGTGACTTATTCTCTGGATACTGATGCTTCCACTGAGTTTTCTACTGAATCTGTTAGCTCAACTGGCCGTGAGGAACTTGAAGGGTCTCCGACCCATACAGTGGAGGAGACAACCATTCAGGGCCTGACCACTGCACCCCCAGTGCCCGAAGATGTAGCCACCACAATTGATGACTCATTTACGACGTTCCTTGCTGGCAAATCACCCTTCGTCCCAAAAACTGATGATCAGACCAACACAGAAGTGGTGCCAACATCTGCCATGCCAGCAACTCATAGGCCACAGGTTACAGAGGAAGCCACTGATGAGGCATCAACTGTTTACAGTTCTACCAACACTTTCACTACAACGATT
>NW_015776655.1:0-931 GCF_001515625.1 Sinocyclocheilus rhinocerous | reverse complement strand
ATGTAGTAGATTGTGTACAACAGGTTTTTCAGCAAAATTGTAATTCTGTTGATAATCTAAATACCCAAGACATTTGCATATCAAATATGATACAGTAGGCGTTAAAGAGTTAAGAAACTGTTGTACATAGTCTTGTGTAAAATGGATGTTTGACTATATATTTTTAACTGCTTGCCTGTGTAAAACTTGCCACAGTGATGCTAGGGTGTTATTGGTGGTTGCCAAGGTGTTGTTAAATAGTTGCTAAGGCATTCTAAGTGTTTTTTTTAGCAAGTTGCAATGTAGTTATTCCGGATGGTTGCTATAGGTGGTTGTTTACTGAGTCTATAGTATAAACAGTGTAGGACAGCTATGTTTAACATTTAGGGTATATTTAGTAATGCATTAGCAAAGACTACTAGTAATAGCATGCCTTTCTTCCATTTGTTTTAAATATGTAAACAAGATCAATGCTATATAAAAAGACAAACCAGAGCAAGTGCAAATGTGAATTATGTAGCTGATCCACATCTGTCAAATAAAGTTAGTTTGGCTCAATATTTGAACAAGTGCTTTAATTAAACATATTCGTGTAGCAAAAGCGATTATAAACTGCTGCTTAATAAACAAATTTGCAATGAACGCATAAGCAATTTGTCTGTTCATTCATTCCTGAAATTGCTTTTTCGGTTTTATTGCACATTCAGCTCTGATATGCTCGTTTAGCCATGTAGTTACAAGTTGAATCGATCATACAGTGATCAAATCTGCTAGACTCAATGATTATTTATTCTTGATGGAGGCGTTTGGTGGAAAAGAGCTGCTGTTTTGATAGAAATACACACAAAAATGAAAGCATTGTAAAGAACGTATGTCTCTTTATAGCTTGTGGCTTCATGTGTTTATGTATTTAACTCTGTTTTTAACATGCAATGCTTGTGCATAATATGCT
>NW_015776654.1:0-930 GCF_001515625.1 Sinocyclocheilus rhinocerous | reverse complement strand
TGAAATCGCATCATATGACCCCTTTAAAATGATTTCTGAAGGATCTGAAGACTGGAGTAATGATGCTGAAATTTCAGTTAAATATTAATAATATTCCACAATATTATTGTTTACTCTGTTTTCGATCAAATAAATGTAGCCTTGGTAAGCATAATAAGTTTTAGCATTCTAGAAGCATGCTGTATTTTATATTAAAGTCTCGCAGTAAAGGCCCTTTCACATGGCTCACATCAGCTTTGCCCAGTGAGTTGAACTCTAGGAGCTATTACCTCCAGCGGCACACTGTGTGCCAGTCAAATGCTGTTAATGCGTCACTCAAAGTTCAAACAATTTTAAGTGTGTGACCTTTTAAAGCACAGCCAGTGATTACTGGAAAATTCACATGATGAATGCAATTACAGGTCTGAAGTATGTGATGTTTGCACATGCTTTTGCATCTCTAATGAGACCTTTCAGAGTTTTTAAAGCCTCAGAGATTTTTTCACAAACTTTATGAGGAGATCTTGAATTCCTCAGTTTCATTTTATTCAGTTATATATACAACTTAATATTTCCAACAACAATCCAATTCATGTAAATGTAAATTCATGTGAATCAATTTTCTGTGAGTAGTTTTTCTCATTCTGCAGTGTATTAAATCAATTTCCCATGCCCCGTTTATATTCTAAGCTTAAGCTTAAATACATGTTTTCACTGTTTACTGTGTGTGCACTCCTGCTTTCATGGTACATACAGTAGCAGCCTCTTAGAACTGGCTTTCCGTAACTCTATCTGCAATGCTTTTCATGTGGTGGTCAAAAGGGCACATGATGCTTGCATTGAAGCCTTGATGTGAGTCATATGAAAAGCTGATGTATGAAATGGAAAACCGGCATACTATTTTCTGAATACAGCACAGTATACAATGTAGGGCATTGTATATATATATAT
>NW_015776653.1:0-931 GCF_001515625.1 Sinocyclocheilus rhinocerous | reverse complement strand
TTCTGTCCGGAGAGAGACTGGTGAGTTTGGCTGGTGATGTCATCGCCAGGGGGCGGGGCCAGCGGAATCAGCATAAAGACAATGCCCATATTTGGTCATTGTCATTCTCCGTCTCTGAAGCCTGTTTAATGTGACTTTGCTGGCCGGTTGTGCCGAGTCAGATCCAGCGGTGTTTGGTTTCAGTGCTGTTTGGATGACGAGCCCAGTGGTTTTGCTTTCTCTCAGGCCATTAACCATGTGCGTCATCTAATTGCCTGAAGCGGTTCTTTCCTGTCCAGAGACTCAGCACGCGCAGACTTTTGAGAAAATAGCCTGTTAAAACACCAGCTTTTTGCACCAGGAGTGCATTATTGTTATCTGCTTACAAAAACACAGATGGAAACTGTGTAGAGTCTGTGATATGATCAAAACAAACAAACACAAAGATAATGAGGGAGAACATTTAGAAGGATGAATCTGTCAAGAACGTGCCCAGGTCATATTTCACAACAAAATAAAAATACAAAATTATGTTTTGCATAAAGAAAATTAAGCCTTTTTAGGACCATTATGATTTTTTTGCATTGTCAGTAATGTAATTCTCCATTAAGTGACACTAATGTTTGAATTCTATAATGCCAATAACAAGAACAATTCCATACTTTTTTGCCCTACAATTTTTAATTTTGAGGCCTACTATTGTCACTTTGTCACTTATGTATTGCCAAAAATATTATTTAAAGTTTATAAATTTGTATATATGTTTTAGTAATATGTAGTATGGCAGGACTGCCTTTATTCCAGTGTTGTTTTAGTATTATTTGTATACTATTATAGCATTTACGAATTATTTTTTAATATTTAGCTTTTATTTTCTTATTTTAATATTAGTAATTTTGTTTTGTGCTTTACAAAAAAAAAACCTAATAAAAATGGCAAAAAAAAATTTTTT
>NW_015776652.1:0-931 GCF_001515625.1 Sinocyclocheilus rhinocerous | reverse complement strand
TGTTAAAAATGGCCTGCAAGAGCAGGACTGGACACCCCTGGTGTACAGACTGATTTTACCATATTAAACAGGCCCTGTGTATTTACAGTACGAGCACTTTATCCGTATAACACTGTATCCATCACATTCCACTGATGCACCTGCATGGGCGGCTCATATTCATTCACGTGACACAATGAAGTGAACCTGGCCTGGTCCTGCCTGCTTCCAGTATCCCATCATTCACCGCGAGTTACGGGCATAGACTGGGTGCAGGGTAAAGATATCCTTTTCATGCAGGTGATTGTCCGATAACAGAGCAGTCCACAGTGACTATCTTATCACAGCCTAAACAAGCAACACCTCCTGGAGAAAAAATTATGTCTACAAACACGTTACAGTGGAGATGACAGAACATTTCACAGTCACTGCCTTCTCGGGAAATGTGTTCATCTTTGGAACAGAAATGTATTTCAGTTATTCTCTCATCAATTTTCGGTAAACAGAAGATCAAACATGCATGCTTGATGTTCCGGAACCAGTGAGCTCTACCCTTGTGCATCAAGCGAGCACATCTGAGCTTCCATTTACCATATTTAATGATATATTTAATTGATGAGTTGTCAATATGAGATTCATATTTTCATATTAACATATTTTATATGTTTTCAGTAATCAAGACCGTACAATCTGTGCCACCAGCTTTAACAAATGGAACTGCAAAACAATGATCGTTAAAGTTACCTAAACATTAGCCTGTCTGTCATTGTTCAAACTGAATAAAATGGAAAAACAGACATAACAAAGCTCTTGTTTCTAGATGACTAATCAAATGTACTATAAGTAAGTGCGAGTCACTGATCATGAGACTCTTTGTACTCTTGCTTCCACTGAAGCTCAGGATGATCTTTAGAACATAAACAAACCCAAATACTGGGACTTTGTTAAATTC
>NW_015776651.1:0-930 GCF_001515625.1 Sinocyclocheilus rhinocerous | reverse complement strand
CAGTAAGCCTGTGATCCCGAAGCGCAGCTGTCTCAGGCTGATGCCGTGCTCTGTGTACTTGGCAAACTTGATTGTTTTAGAGACAAACGCCAGAACCCAGTAAATGAGCAGAGCTGTGAAAGAAACATAAATACAATGATATGTGACATCACATCCTCTATACACTTCAGCACCAAAGGCATCAGTCTCTGCTGGTTTTGCACAGCAGGCAAAACTTTGAAATGGCTTCTCACTCCAGATGTTCAGAGACAGGATGATAAATACGGCTAGAGTCTCTTTAAAACGTCCTGCCATCCTCAAAAATATTGCAGTCGAGGAATGTGATTACAGGGCTGTGACTTCAATCTCTAGTCTAGACAATGTTCAGATGATTTGAAGTCATTGTAACAAACAATTTTATCCTGAAAATGAAACTGTAGTTGGAAAATAGCATTGCACCATCAAGGGCCATTAGTCTGTAGCACTGCAATGCAGTCGTTTTTATTTTAGAAAAATGGGATCTGTGTGAATGTAGCTGGAGCAGTTCGATTATTCTTTCAAAAGAAGCAAACTTGTTATTATAATTGCAGTAATTCCCATATTGCAGTTAATGAGGCTTTACATCACTCTTTAGAAAGTGATTTGCATTATGAATTAAATGTGCATATGACATCCAAGTAACAGAAAACTCAATCCTTAATAAGCAACTGGCTGAGATAATAAGGCTGACACGCACTCATCAGTAGTTTGGGGAAGTTGGAGGTCTCTATGTTGTGGTAGAAGATGATTGACGTGATGGCAGCCATGAAGGCCAAACATGATGGCATATAGAGGTGCAGGTGGACCGACTGATTAAACCTGAGAAAGGGAGAAAGAAACAGTATTAGACATGGATCAACATTTCCAATTCCAAATAGAAATTAATTGAATGAATGAATGAATGAATGAATG
>NW_015776650.1:0-930 GCF_001515625.1 Sinocyclocheilus rhinocerous | reverse complement strand
TACCAATGGAAATTAGATATAACATAAATAGATAAATCAAATGAAATCAATTACAGGCATATTTGATATAAAAGATGCAGTTTATGTTGCAGCTCTTGAGTCGCGTCGAGCGTACGTGAGACTCGTGAGAGTGCGTCAGTCAGAGGTCCGTTGCGTCCCGCCGCCGGAGGGAGGAGTCCCAAACACACTCGCTGTGTTGAGCTGCTGGAAAATTCCACTTAGTGTTTATGCTTTACATTTGCAGCTACACTGTCGAAAACAAACGTCGAGATTCCGGCAGGTAAATTAGGCTACACTCCTCTAGCGCCGGCTGAGACTAATCTTCGGGAACATGGAGCTGGATCGGCGGCTGCTGCTGGCTCACTGCGCCGCGCACGCCCTGTCCGTTATTGCGGGACTCCTGGTGGTCGTGCCGCTCGCTCTAAACGGATCCGCTTTCAAGGGGAGGTGCGCGCTGTTTAGTCAGGGCTTCTGGAGGACGGAGAACCTGACGCTGAGCGAGGGAGAGTCCAGAGAGGTCACTCATCTGGTGCTGCAACAGTGGGGTCCGTTAGCGGCGTGCCAGTTCGCCACATTTGTCGGTGTTTTCACCGTGCTGTACGGCGCTGTTCAGGGCTGGAGGAGCCTGTTCTACCTCCATCGGCGGCACGACGAGTGAGTCTTAATAATGTGACATAAAACTTAAATAGTTACAATTAAAACATTAGAATGCTACATTTTATCAACAACATTAAATTAATATATATAAGTAAAAACTGAATAAAATATATGATACAACAAATTTAATTTTAAGTATATTATTCAGTTATTTAATAATGCTTTAATTAACGAATATATATATAATTCAGTTTAATGTTATTTAATATTCTGCATATTAAAAACAAAATATTTTATGTAAATACAAGATATTACAATATGCAATTATATTTT
>NW_015776649.1:0-930 GCF_001515625.1 Sinocyclocheilus rhinocerous | reverse complement strand
TGTCAATCAACAGCTTCAGTGCTGTGATCATAAAAGCAAAAGTGGGACAAACCAAATACTAAGACATGAAATTCATGTTTAAGATAGACTGTTCAGCCAAATTATTGTGCTGATAATATAATTTGTAATGAAAAAACTGTATTCGGTTAGTAAAAGTCACTTTTGATCTCCACAATTTATGTAATGAAAATACTTCTGTATTGTTCTACAGAGTCTCGCTTCCTGTTGTCTGTGGATGAGGATAATATGACTAAACAACCTGGGGTAAATGCGCTCTGTGTTCTTGATTAATTCCGTCTATTAATTATCACCTTAAAAAAGTAATGCATTAATAATCTTCAGCACATGCAGGCAGTTTTAATACTGCTTACATTGTGGTTTTGGCTCTCTTGTACGTCATGTTAAATACGTCAATGTGTCTTTGGGGGGAGTATGTGTGCCTGTCCTTTGGGGTTAGCAGGCGTTTTGTAAGTCACACATTGTTTTGTGTTTGTCATTTTGCTCTCATAATGCTGTGCAGAACCTGCGTTGGATGGCCCCTGAGGTGTTTACCCAATGTACACGCTATACGGTGAAAGCGGACATGTTCAGCTATGCTCTCTGCCTGTGGGAGCTACTCACAGGAGAGATTCCATTCGCACATCTCAAACCAGGCACTGTACTGCAATACCTAATATTGACCCTCATTGCCTATATTTAGTTATAAGGTTTAATTTTCTCTGTACTTGGGACTTTTTATGAGTTTTTCATCGTTATTTTCGAGTTGATTAGCAAAATATTAATTATAAAATAATTAAAATATTTTAAAGGAATTGTTCACCTAAAAATTGAAATTTGCTCACCCTCAGGCCATCCAAGATAATAGATGAGCTTGTTTCGTGATTCAAACAGATTTGGAGAAATTTAGCATTACATCATTTGCTCACCAGT
>NW_015776648.1:0-930 GCF_001515625.1 Sinocyclocheilus rhinocerous | reverse complement strand
GGCTGGTGCAGCACTCAGTTGCATACACAAACTATCTATTTAGAGTCCTACATTTGCAGTGATTAGTGCCAAAAACCCTTAACGTTTCTATGGTTAAAACACAGAGCTTCGTTCTGCAATATTTTAGTTCTCTGTTAACATGCCAGTATGTCAAGAAATTATCTTCTTGCCTCAGGGAAACATTCTGCAGTAGATTTTTTAAAATAAAGCCTAGCTGTACGTGTTGCACTTTTGTAGCTGCCGTTACAATTAACACAATCAGTGGAAGTGACATCAACATGCTGTTGAGCTGGGAGTCGTGACAGAAGCAAACGATATTGACAAAATTTGGATTGATTTGTGGCCTGTTTTACAGCAAATGTTGTCCGTCTTGTTCTGCTGTACTGGTGATTACAGCACAGATCTCTCTGATTACTAGACTTAGCGCATGTAAAATGAAAATCAAAGAGAGGACTGTGGGTAGTTAAAATTCTTCTTTCAAGACAAGAGGTAGCCCAGCTCCACTAAGACAGTCAAGCCACAAAGTCTCTCTCTCTTTAAAGATTTACAGGGAGTGTCTCTGCTCTCCCAAAAAGCTGTGTCAGATTCTTTCATGTCAGCATTCATTTTGGGCTAAATTACTGGGTTTGATGCAAGATGGAGGTAAATTGGAATGTATACAGTACTCTGAGGCAAAATAAATATTCTGAGCTATTTTGAACTCTGAAGAAAATGGCTTTTCGGTGTATCGATGACATATACGTTCACTTTTGAATAAAT
This sequence comes from Sinocyclocheilus rhinocerous, assembly GCF_001515625.1. Taxonomy (NCBI): domain Eukaryota; kingdom Metazoa; phylum Chordata; class Actinopteri; order Cypriniformes; family Cyprinidae; genus Sinocyclocheilus; species Sinocyclocheilus rhinocerous. Next base: position 171 of record NW_015776648.1, on the reverse strand, counting down.
GAAGGGGAAAGTCAGCTTGAAGGCCAAGGCCGTTTTCAAGGTGGCTAATCGTCTGACGGCAAGAGCGCTGTACGAGGTGCTGAATACAGCTACAGTTCATTATTGCAATTGCTGTAATCATTACATATTCTGAAGTTGCTGACAGAAAAGCTGTCAGTTAGTATTTTCATT
>NW_015776647.1:0-922 GCF_001515625.1 Sinocyclocheilus rhinocerous | reverse complement strand
CACACACACACTCTCTCACACACACACACACACACACACACACATCTCCCGTCAGGTCCAGTGGGAGCACCGTATTCTGCTTGTCTGTTAAACTATCGCTTCGTTCACATGAACGTACACATTCGCTCTTCCCATCAGTCCCGGCTGGAAACTGTCTTGAATGCTTTAGTTGTTACATGATTTATTCAACTGTTTTCTTGTCTAATTCATTTGCTGGGGTGTAAATCATTTAGCAGTGCTAAATATACCTGTGTTTACTCATGTATTCAGTTTAATAAAAGTTAAAGTCAGAGCAGGTACAAATAGGGCTGTGACTCTCAACTGAACGTGATGTGATTCAGATTCATTCAGGTGTTGTGAGTTATAATGTGCATTTTGACTGATCGAGACTGCTGACTCTTTGTGCACTATTGTCATTTGAGTCCTTCATCGCAGAAATCTATATGGAAGCTTGTATGTTAACTGTATCTCACAAGTCTAACTTTTTAAGCAATTCCGAGTTGATATCTCACTTTTTTTCTAAATTCTAATTGCGAGATGTTAACTCACAGTTGCCTGTTTAGAACTCGCAATTGCAATGTATAGACTTGTTAGAATTGTGAAATAAAAGTTGCAATTACCTTTTTTTATTCTGTGGCAGAAACAAAACAACTCAGAATTCATAGAAAAACTTGCGATTTAAACTCACAATTCTGAGAAAAAAAAGAATTGCAAGATATACATTGAGAATTGTCAGATGTAAACTCAAAGTCTGAGTTTCTGAGTTCATATCTTGCAATTCTGAGAAAGACAAATCAAAATTGCAAGATATATAGCCCAAATTGTGAAATATAAACATTATATACAGTATATATATATATATATTAGGGCTGCCCTTATTTTTCTGGTCGACTAGTAGTCGTTCATTTTAAGCATTAGTTGA
>NW_015776646.1:0-930 GCF_001515625.1 Sinocyclocheilus rhinocerous | reverse complement strand
GTCAGTGCTTTCTCTCAGGTACTGTGATCTACTGAATTTTTGTGAGTTTATGATATTGATCATGTTTTCATATTTTCCGGGTTCTCACAAGAATAGAAAATAAAGATTAACCAATTATATTTTATACAGCTGATACAGTATAAATTATTTTTTCTGCGCCTGATAACTAATATTTAGAACCAGTTTTTAATTATTTAATTTTGACACAATAATAATTGTTAAACTAACAAAAGTATAAGTATATTTTAATAATAATTAACAACAACAACAATAAAATAAAAATAACATTTAGTTATTAATAATTATTTATGCCATTGCATTTATGCTTTTTGTGATCTGAATAGTCAAACATTTGTTTTCATATTTTGTCAAGTCATGGATTCCTTCTATTCACTTTTTTTCTCCTGGTTATATCCATTCATTCTATATTTCTGTCAGTGTCTGATAACTTTTTTTTTTACTATATAAACAAATTTTTAATTATTTAATTTTGACACAATAATAAATAATTATTAGATTATGACAAAGTATAAAATGAATTGTGAATATTTTACTACTACTACTATTACTACTACTAATTATTATTATTATTATTATTAATGCAATTACATTTATGCAGTCGTTTTGTGATCTGAATAGTCATACGTTTATTTTCATATTTCTTAGTCATGGATTCCTGATATTTACTCTCTTCTCCAGGTCATATCCATTGATCTGCGCTCAACACAGTATGGAGGAGGTTTAGGTGTGACTGTCCCGGCTGGAGTGGGGGTCAAAGGCAAGGCTTCTGCAGAAGAGTTACCCTACGTGAAGATGCTAAATAGTGTCCTGCCACAGGACATTAGGATCCTGCAGTGGGCTCCTGTAGAAACCGGCTTCAGTGCGCGCTTCGACTGCCAGTCCAGAACATACAGATACTACTTCCCTCGT
>NW_015776645.1:0-930 GCF_001515625.1 Sinocyclocheilus rhinocerous | reverse complement strand
TAAAATAAATTATATATATATATTTATATCTCCATAATATAAAATTGAAAAATTGTAAATTGTAAAAATTCTGTAAAAAAGCCTGTAACAATACCACACACCTTATATAAGACTATAATCCTCAAACATATTTCTCCCAGAATGCAAAGCTCCAGAGTGTGAGAGGTGTTTCAATAAAGACTTCTGCACCAAGTGCAAGGGAGGATATCTGCTCTTCAAAGGCAAATGCTTCAAAAACTGTTCAGAGGGCACATTTCCTCAGTCCACAGACTGTGTTGGTAAGCACTTTACTCGCTTTCAGACCTTCTTTATGGGTAGATGCCATTAAACTCTCATTACCATACTGAAAGAAGCCTATCAGTCATGTTTTATTTGAAACAATTACATCAAGATGTTTTCTCATGTGTGGCAATGAAAAGCAGCAGATATGGACTTGTATTTGGGTTGCAAGTATGGGCTGCATTTACCAGGGTATTTACATGCCATTAACTTGATGTTGCGCAAATACTTGCTTTCTCACACAGTAGCTTTGACACAAAAGATTAAGTCAAGTCAAATTACATTTATTTATAGTGCTTTATACAATACAGACTCTTTCAAAGCTGTGGAAGCAATAAAAACGATTTCAAAAAACTAACTGCAACTTTTTATTTCATAATTTAAAAAAAAACTAAAAAACAATTGCAAGACTTTTCCCCCTCACAATTCTGAGTTTGTAACTCACATTTATACCTTTTTTTCCTCAGAATTCTGAGTTTACATTAAACTTTTTTTCCAGACATGGACTAAAAAATAAAAAAAAGGTAATAATGGAGCATAGCGTTAGTTCTGGCAGGTCACGTTAGTCAAGCGCGCATCAGCTGACACTCGTCTACCTATAGGGACACGACGCCAATCATAATTCCCTTTATAAGGTCCTTTCAGTCATTA
>NW_015776644.1:0-930 GCF_001515625.1 Sinocyclocheilus rhinocerous | reverse complement strand
TTGACCAGTTGTCACAGTATAATTTGTCAATATGATATTTACACACAGCCAACCTATTTAACAACACAACTCCAATGAACATACAAATAAATGGTACAGTCCAACAGAATACAAGTAATAAGCCACATGTATTTTTAGTCAGTTTTGAGTGATAGTCCAAAGGTTGACATATGGCCACATGTCTGTCAAATGCCATCACTGTTAATGTTGTACACTCACACATAACTGAACTGTAGATCACAAAAGCTTGGAGGCCGCACATAAAAGAAGGAATCACATATGAATCCAGAATTAAATCATGCAGGAATTTAGGGTAAAATCCTGTTGCTCCATATAAATAATTTATACATAAATTGCACAGAAAAATGTACATTGGTTCATGAAGGGCTCTCTCCAAAACAATGACCACACTTAGCCAAATGTTCATTACCAGTATCAAAGCATAAAGAAGCAAAAAGCATGTAAAATATATATGCCGATAAGATTTGGAGCCCCTTGGTTCCATCAGAGTGTAGATTGCAAAATAGGTCTTGTTGTCCATATTCTATTAATGTTAATCCAAAAATTTGTATCTATACAAAAATCATGTTGATTTGATTCCTAAATGATTCCAAGTTGAGACCAAAAGTCATTGATCAACACTATCAGCAATATTCCAGCTTGAAAATATGACTCTAAAAATGACACACAATCTCTACAAACACATTTGGTAAACCGTTGTTGGTGAGTTGCTATCTTGCATGTTGAAAATCATGAAATGGAGGCACTGAAGTTCATTGATTTGCATATAAATAACTTTTATTGTGCTCTGGAGAATTCTCTGAGGTTCAAAATAAACCCCAGGGGTTCAATAAACTTTGCTAGTCTTTGTGCTGCTTTTCAGAAAAGGTTCTTTCTATAAAATATATTTAGAAAATAATATATAAAATA
>NW_015776643.1:0-929 GCF_001515625.1 Sinocyclocheilus rhinocerous | reverse complement strand
TATTAGAAGGAATTCCATGCATAGCTGGGATTGGTGAGATTTTTTAATCAAATATGGCAGTTGACTAACTCTGGCTGTAGACTATGAGGTAAAGATAAGAGGCCCTACTTTTGAAGGGAAGAGAATGAGACAAAGTGTGTGAATTTGTAATATCAAGGGCCAGCTCTCCTCTTTGTAGCCCCTCGCTCTTGAAGTCTTTTCCATCCCTGGCTCTTGTTTTCCCAGCATGGCCTCCAGAAAGTTTCCACCCAGTGTGGGGAGGTACGTCCTGAAGTATGGGTCACTGGGTTTGCGCTTTGGATAGCTTACACCCAACCCTCTCTATACGCACACACTCTCCACACTGCTCTCCGCCTCAAGGATGAAGTAAAGACAGCTTCACTATCAGCACGTGAATTATGAATGATTAATTCAAACAGCATATTTGAGTAACAGGACGTGTGTGACTAAGCACAGGTGTGTGTGTGTGTGTGTGCCTTTGGATTTAAAGAGATAACAGTGATGGTAGAGGAAGGGAATGCAAAAATATGGGCGTCAGTGATAAGACTGGCAGCTAGAGAATGCATGTGCTGAGCATGTCTGCATGTTTTGCATGTATACAGGGCGCACATGCTTACACGCACCATATATTTTTATATACATACAGTACTGTTCAAAAGTTTGGGTCAGTAAGAAATTAATAATTATATTCAGAAAGGATGCATTAAACTAATCAGAAGTGAAAGTACACTTTTAAATTGTTACCAAAAAATACTATTTCAAATAAATGCTGTTCTTTTGAACTTTCCATTAATCATAGAATCCTGAAAAAAAGTATCACTGTTTCCACAAAAAGTATTAAGCAGTACAACTGTTTTCAACATTGATAATAATATGAAGTGTTACTTGAGCACCAAATCAGCATATTAGCATGATTTCTGAAGGATCAT
>NW_015776642.1:0-928 GCF_001515625.1 Sinocyclocheilus rhinocerous | reverse complement strand
TGATGACAGAATTTTCATTTTTGGGTGAACTATCCCTTTAATAACGAAGCACTTTTGAACAGGATCATTTGTGTAAATTCTGTTTTTTAGTTTTGTCTTGTGGAATATATGTAAATATCTGTTATGTCAAATAGCATCCAATGATTGAAACTAATCTTGCTGTCAAGTATAAATTGTGCCTACAGTACATACAGTTAATTTACAAAATTAAAATTGTATTATATTTTAATAGATTAGTTTTAGTGGATAGTGAAGAAAAAGCAGCCAAAAGTGACCAGCATTCATATGAACCTCTTGAGTGTGGGTTTATATATAAGAAGATTGATCACTATATTATTTCCAATCTGCTATTTGAGTTGTTTCATAGTTTTGATGACTTTACAATTATTTTAAAATGTGGAAAATTGTCATAATGAACGAGAAGTTGTGTCTAAAGTCTTGGTTTACATGTAATACTTGGGTCATTCATATAATCTCTATTTTAAAATCCAGGGATTTGTTTTTTAAACGCAGTCTAACTTTTAGCAACCACTTCTTTTGTACCATCCTAGATTTTACTTATGAATATGTTCAAAGAGATGCACTGCGAACTCCACTCATATTTAAAGCCAAAGATGGACTGGGAATTAGGTAAGAGCAAGTAAAACTGTTTTATTTCAGATAGATTCATACTTTTTACATTGTGAATCGCTCATCTGAATTGTTTCATGTACTACAGAATGCCGGATCCAGCATTTACTGTAAGTGAAATCAAAGGTTTGGTTGGTAAGTACTATTACATATTTTTTTCATCTAAAATGAACAGGCACAGTTGTTTGACTATAATCAGATGAAAAGCAGTAAAACGTTTTGATAACATTGTTAAACTTTACTTTTCATTTACATTGTCTTGGGACTTTTATTGCGTTTTCTCTGTTTTATACCTAAC
>NW_015776641.1:0-930 GCF_001515625.1 Sinocyclocheilus rhinocerous | reverse complement strand
ATTTTCTCCAGAACATCAGCGATCTTAAAAGTAAAGTGTTGTTTTGCACCAAACTTTGCAAAGAACTTGAATCCTTCAGATCTGCATGACGCTCAATGAGTTTGTTTGATAAAATATTGTTTAAATTAATCATTTTTCCAAAGCACTAAAGTACTTGAGGATGTGCCATGTTGTAATTTTTTTTTTGTGTGTGTCATGCCTAACGACACCATTTAGACGACTATATTCACAATATTTTTTGCTTAACTGTGGTGCTTAAAAAGTTTCCATTTTGGCATCAGACTGTCAAATTTGTAAGAGTTTTGGGGTAACTTCTGCAAAGTTTTAAAAAGACATCTAAATTGCCAACATATTGTCTGTAAAAAGAAGTCAATAATGTAGCACTTTCATCTACGAAAATAATCTATTCTCAATTGTAACTTAATGACATCATTCCTTTCTAAACTTCTCTGTATTAAGCACTCTTATTAGGCTTGATTCTAAATCATTTTCACAGCAGACAACAAAGTGAACAAAGTGACTTCAATAAAAAGTCATCTAGCATAATAAATGTATGGATTTTTTTTTTCTTGAGCACAGGATAAATGTTCTGTGGAAGACTACAATGTGGATTTAGAGCTTTCATCATCGTGTTGTCAGAGAATGGACACTTCTCCATATTAAAGTCACAAGAGGGTGGCTCTTATTTTATGCCTCTGGTCATGTTATACAGAGCAGTCCAAAAGTCTGAGACAGCGCTTAAAATCTGACATTTCTTTCATTTAAATGAACAGAAAGCTTTTGGGTTATGAACATTTTTGAACAAATATATACATACATGGTTAATGGTCGCATTGGCATGCTGGTAAACAAATCAAATATTTCAAATGTAAAAATTTAGATAAGTTAGGTCATAAGTAATCTAAAAGTAATCCAAAAGTAGTCAGAATA
>NW_015776640.1:0-930 GCF_001515625.1 Sinocyclocheilus rhinocerous | reverse complement strand
ACCCCTAGAGGACGCAGTTCGAAGTTCCCATGAAAGGGAAACAGAACCGGCATGAGTGACTAATTAACAACTAAGGAAACTAACTAGAAACTCAGGCAGGCAAACGGGAACAGAAAACTAAACTAGAATAGAACAAAACAGAATATACATGTGAAATTTCATACATTGTAGAACATGACATCACACTCTGCAGCACCTTTTTAAAAACAAATAATCTTGAATCTGAAAATCCATAATCATGAATCATGCAAACCTTAGCATGAGCTTGCATTTTTGGTCCCATGCATTTGCATGCATGAATGGAAGTCAATGGAACTAAAAGTGCATTTTGACCACCAATTATTTATGTATCTCTGTATCCTGATCCAAAACCTAGAGATGCCTTGCTGTCTATCTCTACATCATGTTGATTTATTTATTTTTATTCTGGAGGACATAATATGTGTCTATATGGGGTCTTCAAATGCTGATTACAAAGGCAACTTACTTGGTTTGGAGCAGAGCCGTTACAGTAAGTGAGCATTTGTCTGTTCATTGTTGTTTTAGTGAGTTTCACAAATAGTCAGTAGCACAAATACATCACCCACTCCCCTCTTTATAAAAGAAAATGAAATGAATGCAAGAACATTATAGGTTAACACTGAGAAACACACTATTAGAACATTAATAGTGCAGATGTACTGAGCCAAATAAACAAAGGTAGAATGTGCTTTAAGTTAATACGTATATGAATCAGATTTATCGGTGTGTACCATAGCTGATGAGGAGGAGGATGAAGGGCTTGTTGCGGAAAAGTCTTGCGATTGAAGCCAGGTATGAGTACTGTGCGGTGGGCACGTCTCTGAGCGCCACCTGAGCCGGAGACGGAGGGATTTCAGGTTTTTCCTGAAACACTGCAGCACATACAGTAGTTATTCAAACATATGAATA
>NW_015776639.1:0-930 GCF_001515625.1 Sinocyclocheilus rhinocerous | reverse complement strand
GACAGAGGATGTCTTAATCACTGAGGATAATCAGGCTTATTTAGCTGCTGAGAATTACGGGCAGAAATTTTAAATGATAAGCAAATGAGGCCATTGAAAAGCCATGTCAAGGAGGTGGCGCAACCGATTAGCCTACTAGCGCTTTTCGGCATGGACAACGCCCTGGAGTATAGGGTCATTCTTCCAATAGGACTCAACTGCTGGTTGACAATACTAAATGTACCCACCTTGCCTCTTGGAAACAAGATGCTTACAGACGGATTGGGGGTGGGAATTCTGTCTCACTTTTGCTTCCCCTGGCAAATGACACACTTCATGGTTAAAAAATGTTGGGTCCCTGAACAGACTTCACAGTTATATAAATAAAATGTGTGGCATAGGGACAGAAATGGTCATATTTAATCCCACTTTGAACCCTAATTAGGGAACTGATGAAAGCCTTCCCACCCCCATGCCTTCTGTATCATAATTGTTTTCTCTTTCCTAAAATGTCATGTACACATTTGTAAATTATAGGACTCAGGATGGCCTCGCACAACCCCAAAGCACATCACCTCAAACAACACGAGAAGAAAATAAAAAACAGTACCATTCACTGAGAGAATGAGAAATGTGACTCGCTCAAATGCAAAGGGTTTATATCAAGTCCGTATGGCTTTGTCAAAAACAAAGACCTAAAAAGAAAAATTTAATTTTCAGACAGATTCAGGCATCGCACTAACCACAAAGACCAAGAGCGACATTAAAGCAACCTAAATGACTGTGTCTGTCATAAATAGAAACATCAGTTTCAGCACATTATACCAAAACAATGAAGAGTTTGTTTTGATTTTTTCGTCTTCGTCCCGTATATTGTGATTCCTTTATTTTTATTTTCCTTGTAAACTTAACTCTGTGGGATGTTATAATATTCTATAGCCTACAGATATT
>NW_015776638.1:0-930 GCF_001515625.1 Sinocyclocheilus rhinocerous | reverse complement strand
TTTTTTTTGTATTTACAATATATTAAACAATTTCATGACAAATAAGAAGCTATATTTAATTGAATCTAAATTCACTCATCATTGACAAGTGTGGCAAATATTAATCTTGGACCCTGTTTATACATCAAAACATAATATTGGCTCATTGTCATGAGATAAATATAGCATCATACAAGAGCAAATTTCACTGATGCCATTGTAGAAATGCCCTAGCTATTCACAGTCAGCTGTGATTGAGTTACGGAAATCGTATTCGACTGGTCATGATCTCAACCTGTAGGGCCTGAGATGATCTAATCCTTGTGAAGCTTTCATTAGACTACTGATATGATTGATGTCTTTTTAAAAAGTAATATTCATTTCTTTAGGGGTAAAACTTTTTAAGTAACTTTTTAAGTTTTCTCTGCTTTTAGTCAGACAGAAATATCAGCACTGCTTCATATATCTCTGCATGGTGAAGCCAGGTATTCTCTGTTGGCAAAATATTTTCTCCTTATTGTGTTAGCAGTGCAGAAGATTATGTTAAACGGGGCTTAACTTGTAATCATTCGAAGCTTCTCTCACACCTCTGTTATTTTCTTTTGATTTTGTTATAAGGAACTAAGCCTTTGTAAAATAACCCATCACACCCTAGTGCTCTCTGTGTGTTTATCCCAGACTGGATAAACCCGAAGACTTTGGCCTGAAGATAAAGCACATCTGGGAGTGAGGGAGTCCGAAAAAAGGGGACGGATGGATGGATGGATGCATGAAAAGAAAGACCAAAGAAAGAAAGGCCAATATCCAAACTCAGAGCCGTTGCGGTTTGGCCCAGCCTGAATGTTCCTTCATTCTACGTGAGGCGGATGCCAATGTGCGGTTCGCTTGCTGAGTTTAGTACCGGCCCCATTTAGAAGTCCTCTGCACAATTGGCTGCTCATAAGAACCCTG
>NW_015776637.1:0-930 GCF_001515625.1 Sinocyclocheilus rhinocerous | reverse complement strand
GACAACAGGAACTGTTGGAAGATATATTTTTCTCTGACAACTTTGAGTGCACATCATTAGAGGTAGAAACACCTACCAATATATATTCGCGTAAATTTCTATTTATGTTTGCTTATGTGAGTACATACTTTAAGATTATAGTATATAGTGAATTGATTATTTCTCAGATTTCAAAAAGTTTAAACGTAGCCTAGACAATGAAGAATAGTTGAATTTGGGTCATTTCATGTACATTTAAGGTACCGTTGTATTATTTATTTATTTATTTAGTTTTGCCTTTATTTGCAGAAAGTACAGAGTGTAAACAGGTCGAGAGTTTTAGGTAGGACTCGAATCTGGATGTAATATTTACTGCATAAACACTGGACCACTGCGCCACTGCTCTGACATCCATCTGCGTATTTTACGCACGTTCAGAACTTTTAGTACGAGGATGTAATGGCTATGTTTGCTTGTTTTGTTCGTTTATCAGGCTGGAAAGCCATGCGGGCTGAGAAGAGAAAGCACATATTGTTGAGTATGATTCTTTTGCTCATCACCTCCAGCCAATGCATGGACAGCAAGGAGGTAAAGGAGTCGGAAAGGAAAACTCTGCTTAATCTAATCCTGCAAGTGATCGAGGACAAGCCCGCGTCCAGACGCGTCACCAGTGGCCTCTACTCTGTATCTCAAGATGTGAAGTTTTCCTCTCGTGAAAAGACTCCACATTTGTCCAAGCCAGACAACAGCAGACCATTAGGTAAGCTGATTTGAGATCAGGTGATGATACAAAAGTAATCCTGGGCATTAACTACTTCCTGTTAGTGGGAGTTTTTTCGTGCATATCAACTTTTAATGCTTTAATCACTTAATGCATGGACAGCTGTTCATATTTTGCTTTACATATCATGATTGAATTGCAAAGACAATAACATAACCTGTATTCTTTGA
>NW_015776636.1:0-930 GCF_001515625.1 Sinocyclocheilus rhinocerous | reverse complement strand
GCACTAAAAAAAAAAAAGAGCTTAATGTTCTGTAAACAATCAGCAACTTTTTAGCTACTGGCCCTGGTCAGAATCTTATTTGTGTGTCTTTATAGGGACATTTAGGAATAAATGAACAAGTGACCATTTATTATTTGCATTGTATATTTTGTGATCACCATTAGCATCTAAAGCTATCTGATACCAAAACTCCAATTCTTAAGCTGAATGTGCCAGAAAATAGTCCCGAATGACTGAATCAATGTGTATAAAATGTGAATCTGTATGGCTGCCAGACTCATGTCTTATCTGAGCCCCAGCAGAACTGTACTGTGAGAGAGGCTCTGCTCACAGTCACGTTTAGGAAAGGGACATAAATATAGTGGCTCAGCAAACACTGCTTACATATAGAATGCATATGTTCTTCATGGATGATGCTCCTCATTTCCCCAGTGACAGCCTGACAGAGAAGACAAATGCAGAGATTACCGCTGAGGGAACCATGCTAACATATGGGCATTAATATAAACAGAAAAGAATATTTTAAGTAACAGAGTTTTGGGCAAAACACGCATATGTGTTTAGCCCATTGAGTATTTACGTTTAAGAGGCGGGAAAAAAAACTATGTGAGAATAGTATTAGACTCTGTTAGGTCAAGTTGCCCTTGCACTGCTCTGCTCTCAGATCAGAGAACAACACGCTTCATGAGAAGATTTTCCTCTTTTTACAGTTGGGAATGTTTCAGTTAGTTTTGAAGATCATGGTTGATTGTGGAAAGGAGAAGCAATGCTTAGAAGTATGTAAGGATCATTGGTTAGGATCTTACTTGTTGAAAGAGCTGTCTTGGAGGTTCAAAACGAGGCTGTCTGCACTCAGGTACACCTTGTTCTGAGAAGCTGCCACCTGGTGATAAGATATACACAGATTATGAGACAAGGACATTGTTTTTT
>NW_015776635.1:0-929 GCF_001515625.1 Sinocyclocheilus rhinocerous | reverse complement strand
CTATAAAAGAATTGCTTTCTGAATTATGCCTAACTCTGACCTCTCATGTCCTGACATGTTTTGTAATGCAGTGCATCATGGTATGTTCCCTCTAGCGTGAGCTCAGCAGCCACTGGGTGGCAGTCTTGCTTCACTTCAGAGTTTTCCATTAGCAACCCCGCTCACGTACTCCATCTCATTTAGATGGAGTGATTCAGGCTGGGTGAAGAAGACGCCTGTGGCTTGCTAGTTTAGAATGTATACTCTTCGTGACAATCTGGGTTTTGAACAACTGGGGAGCTCGAAATCATAGTTGAGTCAGTGAGAGAGGAGGACACCACCTTCCCGTATGGCCGTGCACGGGGCGCCCTCTTCGTGCTCCAGACGAATCTCTTTCAGGGCCACCAGGTTTTCTGTGAGTTTGCTGCGACCCTTGAATACCGTTGCGTATGTGCCCTGTTTGACAGACAGGAAGACAAAAATATGTCAATCATCTGGGAAACAGGAGTGGTGCAGAATTGATCAGTGGTTCACAACTGGTTTTACTTGAGGATCCAGATTTTACCTTGGCAACCCAATGATGTATTGTACGAAAGCAAAAAGAAATGACTTGAAATCAGACATTACTATTACCATAAATTGCATAAGCCCAGCAAGATGCCAAATTAAGAACATGTTTGGTTCTCAGATTCCTCTTGAATTTCAATGGACTGCACAAACAAGGTTAATCTCAGAGTTTATCCTTGTTTAGTTTTGTTCATTGTTGGTTTTTCAGGAAGAGGACATGTCATACAACCTGTCCATGTCAACATCTGTCTGATTTCACAAGCTTCGACCAAATGACAGATTAATTTATGCTAAAATATTATAGAGATTGACTGGAAGCATGGTCACTGATGTCAACAACAAGATATACAGTATCTCACAGAAGTGAGTACACCCCTCACATT
>NW_015776634.1:0-930 GCF_001515625.1 Sinocyclocheilus rhinocerous | reverse complement strand
CCAGGCATTATAAGACTCCTCTAAGCATGAGTGGGTAGTTTTACACCTGGCTGAGGAAAGCGATTTTTTATTTTTTTATTTAGTTATTATTTTTTTCTCAAGATAGGAACAGGGAAAATAGCATGATACAGGCTGACAAACAGCTCTTTGAAAGCATGTGTAATGGTGGATAAACCTCTTAAGATCTTGATCTATCTCTTATATCAGAATCTAAAGCATTAGTGTGCTGTAGGAGAGTGCTAGAGAAAATGTATGTGTTGACACACATAGGACAGGTAACAGCTGGCCAGCCCTGCAGTTGTTTACAAGGACTCTCATTAGGTTTTCAACATACAACCAGCATATCTGACCTTTTCGCAAGAGTCAGCCTTCCACTTCGCTGGGTGACATTTAACAGTGTAGGAGAATGTTTGGGCCACAGCGTTTCTGTTCAGTCGTTAATGTCAAGCCTGAGGGCAAATTTCTTCTTACTGGAATCTTTAGAGAATTCCGACCTACTACAGTTTTTTGAAAAAGAAGGGGAAAAAATCCCAAATAAAGGACTCACCATCATGTCGTTACAAAGCTGTATTACTTTCTTTCTTCTGTAGAACATTATTCTATAAATAAATCAATGTGTAACAATTTTTTTTTTCCTTCACTGACTTTTGTTTTCTGGAACATTTTTCTAAATATATGTTCTGTATTGTTCTGTAGAACAAAGAAATGCAAAAAGGCTTGGAACGACATGATTTTTGGTGAATTACTGGGTGAATTCTTCCTCTAAAACATTACATCAGGGGTGTGAAGTACTTGAATAATTGTACATCATTACTAAACCATAATTGTGGAAATTTGTACTTTATTTGAGAAAATATGGAAGCTGTTTTTATATAGTCAAATAATTCTTGTTTTTGGCCAAATATAGACATTTAACTGAGTAAAATAAAT